>NC_045767.1:31022163-31325193 GCF_008692025.1 Phocoena sinus
CCTCTTTGCACCCTCTTACTTATCTCAGTTGATGGCTCTGTCATATGCATCCAGTTCACACAATGATTCTAGACTTTAGAGTCCACTTTTCCATGAACTTATTTAATTACTAAGTCCCGGTGATTTTACCTTCTAAATGGTTTATGGTTTTCAACATTTTTCTTCTCCAAACACCTGAGAGCTATGACACACTTATAGATGTCATTAATAATAGGTCATGATGTCAGTGATTCTCATTGGAAATAGGGGTGCACTCCTTAGGAAAAATCCTTAGAGGGAATGGAGGGGCCATGGGTAGTTTGAAACAAGCCTCTACATGGTTCTAATAGACTCCAGAGATTGAGAATTGCTGTGCTAAGCATGGTGGGAATGAGATGCTCTCTTGCTAGAAGATGCTACTGTTTTAGTTGAAGCCCTTATCAGCTCTACTTGATGACTGGAATATCATTTCACCTTCAGTCTAATCTATCTTTTACAGAGTAATTATCTAATATAAAAACCTATTATCTTCACTTAAGACTTTTAAAGGCTCGCCATTATCCGTAAGAAAAGGTTCAAAAACAAGTTCTACCATCTGGCCTCTGTCTTCCTTTCCAGCTCTCTGCCTTTCATCTAATCCACAGCCCCGTGGAACTTGTCCTTTCTGAGCATCCCCTTCTTTTTCTCATCTTCCTGCTTCCCTCTGTCTGAGGTATTCTTCTCTTTTTTTTTAATTTGGTTGACAGTTGTTCATCATTTAATACTCATTTCTTTCAAGAAACATTTCCTGACCCACATCCCTCTCCCCACAGTCCTCACAAGATCAATGTGTTCCGTGTGTTCAAAGTGTGCACATAGAATTTTGTGAAAATTGAAATCATTGCACATGCATGTGTTTACTATTATTATCTGTTTCTATTTTTTTTCCATTGACTGAGGGTTTTTTCGAGGTTGAGGACCATGTCTTATTCATCTTTATCTCTAGTGTCTATATGGTAAATATTTCTGTATTTCATAAATGTTTGTTGACAGAAAAGGTGAATTAATAGATTTAAGCTGTTTATCCATTCTTTCACTTAAAACTTTTTATTGCATACCTACTGTGTGCCAATCATCACTTTGTACACAGATTGCTATAGTAATAATTTTTTAAAAATGTAAAAAATTCCTATTCCCATAGGTCTTATATTATTTTGCGAATACGGGTTGATATAATAGCCATTGATAGTTACATGAACATTTTGATAAGAAGAGACTTTTTTGATAAACATTAAAGAAGTTAGACTCTTTCTTGGTGAATAATTGAATCTCTGCTTAGTATTTTCTTAATGTGTTCTTAGGGTATTTCTTCCTCCAACATTTCCTCATGGGCAAACATTTATTAGGTAGAGTTATGAAAAAAAAACCCTGTAAGTCATAATAGTAAATACTAAAAAGTACTGGACAGTAGTAAAAAGTAATATTAAAATAGGATCTAGTGTTTCAGTTAAATTTTAACCTCTGTTACTTGGGTCACAGGAGCAAACCTTTCTTTAATGTCATATAATTACAAAATGTGTTATTTCTCCAACACCTGTACAAATTAAAGTTGTAAAGTTAGTTTCCTTACAGATATTTCATACTAAATATCATGTCAATAAAGAGAGGAATTATATCTTATCTTTGAGACTGGGAGTGTAGAATAGACCGGTTGATAGGTCCATGGCTCTAGTCTAATGGTAGTAGATGCTTTACTAATTAATATTATAAATGGGCTCTTTATTAAAAGAGCCACAGTGAATATAGTCATTTTCAGGAGGAAAAAGTCAGGTTCACAAATGAAGTATTTAATTAGGACAAATGTAAATGAACATGTAACACTAATGCTCCTATTTTTGTGGCATGGTATATCACCATGAATTAATCCTCACAGCTCTAAATACTACTATGCAGTATTTTCAGCTGAAAAAGTGAAAACAGAATGTATTTCCACAAAGTAATGGCAGACCCTGGAAGGTTTAAAGAATTATGTTATTAGAAGAGGATTTGAATGTTATTGTTTCAAATCTTATGTCTCCTAAAAATGAAAAAAACAAACAAAACTGTACCATTGATTCCGTATTTTCAGAGGATAATGCATAACGCCCCAAAACACACTCCAATATATCAAAACCTTTATTTTGGCTCAATAGGTTTTCCTAATAGCTGAGCAAAATTTCTTCTTTTACTTTAAAACATAGTTTCTAGGGTTAAATTAATGTTGCGATATAATTTACTTAAAATGTGGTTATTGAATCAAATTACTAAACTTTTTGAGATCTTATTTAAATTAAAACTCTTTTACATATTGTCAAGAATGAAAGTGGGCTGGGAGTTCCCTGAGGGTCCAGTGGTTATGACTCGGCTCTTTCACTGCCAGGGCCCGGGTTCAATCACTGGTCGGAGGGGGCGGGGAGAAGAATGAAAGTGGGTAATAGCAAATCTGAGATAAGACCCTCATTTCATACCTACCCATCATGGCCGATCTGGCAGTATTAGATTCCAAGAAGTTAGTTCTTCAAAGGGTGTTGCAAGTAGCCTTTTTGAAAACTTTTCTTGAAAATCTGGGAGCAAAATTGCAATAAGAAACTAAAACTATGTACAGAGAGAGACTCTAGACTATTTAAAGTCTAACGGCTTTTCCTGCCTGATGTACTGCTGCTCAAATAAGCACCAACCACTGTTTATCTCACTACCACTGTTTATTGATGCATTTGTAAACTAGCCATCCCTCTATCCCCGTTCATTTTTCTTTTCAAATCCAATTTTTTTTTTTTTTTTTTTTAACATCTTTATTGGGGTATAATTGCTTTACAATGGTGTGTTAGTTTCTGCTTTATAACAAAGTGAATCAGCTATACATATACATATGTTCCCATATGTCTTCCCTCTTGCGTCTCCCTCCCTCCCACTCTCCCCATCCCACCCTTCCAGGCTGTCACAAAGCACCGAGCTAATATCCCTGTGCCTTGCGGCTGCTTCCCCCCAGCTATCTACCTTACTACGTTTGTTAGTGTGTATATGTCCATGACTCTCTCTCGCCCTGTCAAAACTCACCCCTCCCCCTCCCCATACCCTCAAGTCCGTTCTCCAGTAGGTCTGCGTCTTTATTCCTATCTTACCCCTAGGTTCTTCATGACATTTTTTTCCCTTAAATTCCATATATATGTGTTAGCATACGGTATTTGTCTTTTTCTTTCTGACTTACTTCACTCTGTATGACAGACTCTAGGTCTATCCATCTCATTACAAATAGCTCAATTTCATTTCTTTTTAAGGCTGAGTAATATTCCATTGTGTATATGTGCCACATCTTCTTTATCCATTCATCCGATGATGGGCGCTTAGGTTGTTTCCATGTCCTGGCTATTGTAAATAGAGCTGCAATGAACATTTTGGTACATGACTCTTTTTGAATTTTGGTTTTCTCAGGGTATATGCCAAGTAGTGGGATTGCTGGGTCATATGGTAATTCTATTTGTAGTTTTTTAAGGAACCTCCATACTGTTCTCCACAGTGGCTGAACCAATTCACATTCCCACCAGCAGTGCAAGAGTGTCCCCTTTTCTCCACACCCTCTCCAGCATTTATTGTTTCTAGATTTTTTGATGATGGCCATTCTGACTGGTGTGAGATGATATCTCATTGTAGTTTTGATTTGCATTTCTCTAATGATTAATGATGTTGAGCATTCTTTCATGTGTTTGTTGGCATTCTGTATATCTTCTTTGGAGAAATGTCTATTTAGGTCTTCTGCCCATTTTTGGATGGGGTTGTTTGTTTTTTTGTTATTGAGCTGCATGAGCTGCTTGTAAATTTTGGAGATTAATCCTTTGTCAGTTGCTTCATTTGCAAATGTTTTCTCCCATTCTGAGGGTTGTCTTTTGGTCTTGGTTATGGTTTCCTTTGCTGTGCAAAAGCTTTGAAGTTTCATTAGGTCCCATTTGTTTATTTTTGTTTTTATTTCCATTACTCTAGGAGGTGGGTCAGAAAGGATCTTGCTGTGATTTATGTCATAGAGTGTTCTTCCTATGTTTTCTTCTAAGAGTTTGATAGTTTCTGGCCTTACATTTAGGTCTTTAATCCATTTTGAGCTTATTTTTGTGTATGGTGTTAGGGAGTGATCTAATCTCATACTTTTATATGTACCTGTCCAGTTTTCCCAGCACCATTTATTGAAGAGGCTGTCCTTTCTCCACTGTACATTCCTGCCTCCTTTATCAAAGATAAGGTGTCCATATGTGCGTGGGTTTATCTCTGGGCTTTCTATCCTGTTCCACTGATCTATCTTTCTGTTTTTGTGCCAGTACCATACTGTCTTGATTACTGTTGCTTTGTAATATAGTCTGAAGTCAGGGAGCCTTATTCCTCCAGCTCCTTTTTTCGTTCTCAAGATTGCTTTGGCTATTCGGGGTCTTTTGTGTTTCCATACAAATTGCGAAATTTTTTGTTCTAGTTCTGTGAAAAATGCCAGTGGTAGTTTGATAGGGATTGCATTGAATCTGTAGATTGCTTTGGGTAGTAGAGTCATTTTCACAATGTTGATTCTTCCCATCCAAGAACATGGTATATCTCTCCATCTATTTGTATCATCTTTAATTTCTTTCATCAGTGTCTTATAATTTTCTGCATACAGGTCTTTCGTATCCTTAGGTAGGTTTATTCCTAGATATTTTATTCTTTTTGTTGCAATGGTAAATGGGAGTGTTTTCTTGATTTCACTTTCAGATTTTTCATCATTAGTATATAGGAATGCCAGAGATTTCTGTGCATTAATTTTGTATCCTGCTACTTTACCAAATTCATTGATTAGCTCTAGTAGTTTTCTGGTAGCATCTTTAGGATTCTCTATGTATAGTATCATGTCATCTGCAAACAGTGACAGCTTTACTTCTTCTTTTCCGATTTGGATTCCTTTTATTTCCTTTTCTTCTCTGATTGCTGTGGCTAAAACTTCCAAAACTATGTTGAATAAGAGTGGTGAGAGTGGGCAACCTTGTCTTGTTCCTGATCTTAGTGGAAATGCTTTCAGTTTTTCACCATTGAGGATGATGTTTGCTGTGGGCTTGTCATATATGGCTTTTATTATGTTTAGGAAAGTTCCCTCTATGCCTACTTTCTGGAGGGTTTTTATCATAAATGGGTGTTGAATTTTGTCGAAAGCTTTCTCTGCATCTATTGAGATGATCATATGGTTTTTCTCCTTCAATTTGTTAATATGGTTTATCACATTGATAGATTTGCGTATATTGAAGAATCCTTGCATTCCTGGAATAAACCCCACTTGATCATGGTGTATGATCCTTTTAATGTGCTGTTGGATTCTGTTTGCTAGTATTTTGTTGAGGATTTTTGCATCTATGTTCATCAGTGATATTGGCCTGTAGTTTTCTTTCTTTGTGACATCCTTGTCTGGTTTTGGTATCAAGGTGATGGTGGCTTCGTAGAAGGAATTTGGGAGTGTTCCTCCCTCTGCTATATTTTGGAAGAGTTTGAGAAGGATAGGTGTTAGCTCTTCTCTAAACGTTTGATAGAATTCACCTGTGAAGCCATCTGGTCCTGGGCTTTTGTTTGTTGGAAGGTTTTTAATCACAGTTTCAATTTCAGTGCTTGTGATTGGTCTGTTCATATTTTCTATTTCTTCCTGATTCAGTCTTGGCAGGTTGTGCATTTCTAAGAATTTGTCCATTTCTTCCAGATTGTCCATTTTATTGGCATAGAGTTGCTTGTAGTAATCTCTCATGATTTTTTTTATTTCTGCAGTGTCAGTTGTTACTTCTCCTTTGTCATTTCTAATTCTATTGTCAAATCCAATATTTTTAATCTTAAAACCTCACTGACACTCTTCAGCAACCTGAGTCTCCAAATCTAGTTCTGATCAACTTAGCAACCTTTATCTCTTTCAAAGAATACTGCACCTCCCTATCTGACTCCATGACAGCTTGATAATAGGGGAAGCTGGAGGCATCACTCTGCCCCTCTGTCTTCCGTTGAATGATGTCATTGGTGAGTGTGCTGACATTGTCCAGCAGTGACACATGCTCCCCATCTGTCACTGCAGCGTGTCTGGTCTTATACTGGCACTATTCACGTGTACTGGCTGAGCTCCTGGTGAAGGTGGGGGCGAGGAGGGCTGGCTTCGGTGATGATTTTGCCTTAGTAGGTACTGTCTTGCCTTTTTCTGTGCACCCCACTCTTCATCTCCCAAATACAGTTTAAATCTGGATCATGATGTGTAAGAGGAAGGATTTTGCTGTCCTGGTTGGCTGTATCTTTCAACTCCCTGTACCATTCTCATAGACTCCCCTCGTCTCTTTTCCTTGTATATTCCCATTGAATATCCGTAGAATTTGTGATACGAAAAAACAAAATATATGCCCAGTGAAAGATAATCTGATTAAATCAGGCAGTGAATACAACAGTATGTTTAAAACTTTATTCAGAATAATCTTGCTTTCAATCACCATTCACATTTCAGCCACTTCAGTGTCTAGAGCAGTACAATGAAAACACAATGCTATCCACCTGTGCAATTTTAAATTTTCTAATAGCTACACTTTAAAAAGTAAGAAGAAACAGGTGAAATTAATTGTCATAGTATATTTTATTTAACCTAGTGTATCCAAAACATTCTTTCCAACAGTCAACAAAAACATTACTGAGATGTTTTTTGTTCTTTCTTTCTAAGTCTTGAAAAATGGCACAGCTATTTCTTTATCCCCTCTTAAGAGTGCTTTGTCATATAAGGTTAAATGTTAGATGTTAAATTGTTAAATGTTAAAGGTTAAATGTTAAATTGTTAGAAATATGAACTTTCATCACTTCTCAGCCTTCTGGCTAAGGTCAAGTGAAATAAGGACTTTTATTTACTACCATTATGCTGCAATGCACCCCCAGTAGCTACTGTGCCTTGAGATATTAAGTAGTGATAGTATGAAACTGTCATGATTAGCAAGATATTTAAAATTATTTTTATGTTTTTTATATTCTTTTAAAATCTCAACTCTCTGTATATGAATTATATATTAGTGGTTCACTAATATATAATTTATAAGTAAATATAAATACATTATGAATGCAGGTTCAAAATTGAAAGGGGTACATGTTCAAAAATATTTGGTGATTACTGGTATACAGGGTAAAGTTCAAATATTTCAATTAGTTTTTAAGGTCCTTCTTCTTTGCCCACATATTAATATCATTGAAACTACCATGCTTTCCCCTATGGTTCCTCTAAATTAAGGTCAGCAATGAAAGCCAGATTTTCCTTCTTAACCTATATGCTTGAACCCAACATCTTATTTCTCGTATCTGTAATTTTGCTCAATCTTATTTTCTTGTCTGCTTCTCTCTTTCATCTTTTCAGCTATAAAAATTCATCTTTCAGGATTCGGCACAATTTCGACTTCCTGAAAATCATACTTAAATGAACACTCCATCCTATATTACTGTCTTTCTGGACTGAATTCTTATATTTTTTTACCATTTATTTTGACATCTATCTATAGACTATCTTTTATTATTATTTACCTTTTTTAGTGTATGCTCTGTTTTCTCAACTGAATTTTAAGTATTTTAAAGCAAGGACGTTGCATGTCTTTTGTGTGACCTTTTAGGGCCTATTACAGTGTACAGAACAACATAATATTATATAAATAAACACTAGGCTGAAACAGAATTAAGATTTAAATGCTCCTGTTTTTAACTTTAATCATCCTCATCATTATGGCCTATCTTAGTCTCTATGATCTAAAGGGGTTTTACTTATAAATGTGTATGTTCTATTGAAATATGGGTTTAATAAATAATTGCTTTGTGAAGCCAAGGAATTTTCTGCTATCTCATCTCAGAACTCCACAGTTTTTTATCCTTAAACAACTTTGTCTTTTAAGAGATAAGGATAATTTAGAGACTTTCCCTGAAGGGCTTAGTAAACTTGGCCAACTCTATAATCTCCCATAACTTGTCATTTTAGTATGACAGTCCAGCAGGAATGGAAATATGGTGTGGTTTATTAGCAGAAATGTTGTCACATGATGTAGGTGAGAAGATAACATTTGACATCTTTCAAGGGAATGGGACAAATTTCACAAATCAAAACCCAGCTTGGCCCAGATTTCAGTGTCATCAAATCAGATAATCCCATCTAACTCATATTTCACTTATGTTAATCGTAAATTGTCCTCTCTGAACATTTTTGTGTTATCTCTCTAGACCATTTTATTTTTGAAGAAAATGAAAAGTTTTATAATATATGTTAGATTTGATCACAGAAATTGCGATGAGTGAAAATTACACAAAAATTATAGAGATTATTTGACAAAATAAGATACATACATCTAAATAAAGGAAGGGGAAGTTATTATTTAATGGGTACAGAGTTTCAGTTTTACAAGATGAAAAGAGATCTGGACATGGATGGTGGTGATGATTGCACAAAAATGTGAATGTACTTAATGCTACTGAACGATACACTTAAAAATGGTTAAGATGTTATATGTATTTCATCACAATTCAAAATAAAACAAAATGGGGGCGGGGGAGATACAACTAAATAAAAACATGCTTTATTTCAGTTATTCCAAAACTTGATTGTACATCAAAATCACCTGAAGAGTTTTCATAAAATGCACATCTCCAAGCCCCCTTAGCCTTGGAATATGTGTATTATATGCTCCCCAGTTTGGGAATCCCCTACTCTCCCTGCTCCCAGTTTCACATGTAGTTATAGCACAACGTACTTCTTACTATGGCTTTAATGTTCTAAAAGTAGTACTGGTCCTGGGCAGATAAGCCGGAAGGGAACTTGGGTACCAGTTTCTCTGATCCTTTCTTCTCCACAGGAGGCTTTGGTGATTAGATAGCAGACAGTCCCCTGAACTCACCACTGTGAGGTTTCCTCCAGTGTACCGTGGGCCCTTGTTCTAGTCCTACACTAATATAAAGTCCCTGACCTACTCTGGGATGCACACCAAGATGACAGCTTCATCATGCTCAGTCCCCAGGACTAGGTTAACTCTCAATCTAGAGTAGATGTTCCCTGGCCAAGGCTAAGCTCTTTTATTTTTTATTTATTTTTAATTTTTTTTTTTTTTTTTTTTACTATTTTTAAAGTCTTTATTGAATTTGTTACAGTATTGCTTCTGTTTTATGTTTTGTTTTTTTGGCCAAGTGGCATGTGGGATCTTAGCTCCCTGACCAGGTATCAAACCCGCACCCCCTGCATTGGAAGGCGAAGTCTTAACCACTGGGCTGCCAGGGAAGTCCCACAAGGCCAAGCTCTTAACCATAGATATTCAAGCATGTTTCAGGCACAGAGAAGCCAAACACCATTTGGCATACAGATGACTGCAAAGCTAGGTCCCTACCGTGATTTACTGGCAGAGATATTCCTTGGAGAGGTGGGTGGTACTCAGTTGCTAGAATAGAATACAGCAAATCTTTAGATACTGGAGGAGGCATATAAGGGAGTAATTTTGTCATTTCTCATTATTTTTGACAATGTCAATTCTATTTAAGTTTCTTTTACACAAGATTTAAAATCACTTAAACTGAGTAACATTCAGTATGAGTGTTGCCATACCTACCTTTTGTTACACAGGTGCCTGGGAATTGTGTTTAAGTTCGGGGTGTGTACAGGATCAAACTACACTGTTTCCCACTCAAATGCTGATCATGGCCACCACACCATCATCACATTCAATAATATTTCTTTACTAATTAGATCCATGTTGTATCAATATATAGGTACATAATATAAATACACAATATCTCAAATAAAAAGAACTAACATTTACTGTTTACTGAGTACTAAGTGACGTTTAATTCATTTAGTCCTCATACCAGCCCTCTGAGGTTGGTTTTACTGTCCTTTTTTTTTCTTTTAATCAATGAGGAATCTAAGGCTTAGAGAGCAACTTACCTGAGGTCACCCAACTAATAAATGATGGAGCTGTATTTCTGTGCCACAAACTTCTGGATCCAAAATCAATGACTTTTCTACTTTAGCACACTGTTTCAACTATAACTTATTTAGGCATCAATAACTAACCTTCTCTTTGAGTATTGGAAGGAATAGTGGACCAAATATGACAAAGCAATGTTGAGATTTCATTGTGCCTTATAAATGTTTAACTTGAGCAGCACATACTCAGGAATGAAGAACTGGCCCTAATACTCAAATGTATCAAAGTACTGTAAAATATTTTATGGCCAGGAAATTATATGCTGTACCAGTGAAATGTTCTGACTGATCATGAGTGATTCTTATTCAGTATTTTGAAGCTTTTCTCTCTTTCTCCATTTCTCTTATCATGTTCATCTAATTCTTTAATGAATGAAAACATGACTTCAGAAAGTGAGAATGTAAAGAGAAGTGAAGAGAGAAGTATCCTGTGAGGTAGAATCCCATAGCTTTTAAAATGAAAATTACCAGGTTATTTGGAATAAGTGCAATAGACTTTGTGTTAGACTGTAGCAGATATCTGGTATAATTTAGTTTCTTTTGTCCTTAAAACAAGAAGAACTGCTGTACTTTGGAATATTATTAAAACGTGCACTAACTTGAGTTTATATTACAATCTAATGTCATTATTGTGTTTTGTTTTTGCTGTCAGTACTGGACATGGTGATATGGTAATGATATATTCTTGAATTTTTTTCTCAAATCAGAGCAGACCAGGTTAGGAAATTTTGTTTTAACTTCTTGTTTCCAGAGATAAATTTAAAATGTGAATATCACTGTTTGCAAATACGTTCTGATTCCTTGAAAGCCTGAATTTAAAAGGAGGTGTACACAAAATGAAAGAAATTGGCCTCTAATGAGTCAATTTATCTTGCTTTAGAAAGAATGTCAACATTTATCAAGAAAGTATGTTTTTCATTTGTGTGCTTTACTTTCTTGTTTATCACAAGACTTATGAAAAAATTCTGGATTTTTAAAACTTCTTTTCATTTCAATTAGCAAAATAATGAAACTTTCCCATATATACATTTTCTTCCTAAAAAAGAATACTACAGCACAACAAAGCACATAGGAATTAATTATAGAGCTTGGTGAATGGGAACAAGACTTTGTGTTGGAATATGAATTGGAGTTATTATGTGCATCCCTTCCCACCTTTTTTGTTTCCTTCAAAAGAGGAACCATTAATAGGTAGTGTCGACTGAAGGAAAAAAAATGCACACTAAAAGTTGAGGGTTATGTTTTATTCGGGGACCTATTGAGGACTATAGGCTGGGATAAAGCCTCTCAGATAACTCTGAGGGACTTTTCCAGAGAGATAAGGGAAGAGCCAGGATATAGAAGTTTTTGCTGGGAAAAAAACAAACATGTATTTGAACATCAAAAGATTACTGCTGGGCTTCCCTGGTGGCGCAGTGGTTGAGAGTCCACCTGCCGATGCAGGGGACACGGGTTCGTGCCCCGGTCTGGGAGGATCCCACGTGCCGCGGAGCGGCTGGGCCCGTGAGCCATGGCCACTGGGCCTGCGCGTCCAGAGCCTGTGCTCTGCAACGGGAGAGGCCACAACAGTGAGGGGCCTGCGTACCGCAAAAAAATAAAAAAAGATTACTGCTAATCACAAAAAACGGACATCTCAAGTTAATGATTTTAGTGCCTTTCTATGTACGGGAAGATGCAAGAGTCTGGAGTATTGAAATTATTCCTTTGATATTCATCATAACTGTTTAGGGCCAGTATCCTGGTTTTCTCCATCCTGAATTCCCCTCAGGGCAAACTGTCTGGCTGCAGTGGCTGATGGCTTGATAGTGAGCAACATTTTGTTGTCCACAGTAGTATTTTTTAAAATAAATTTATTTATTTATTTATAGCTGCGTTGGGTCTTTGTTGCTGCACGCGGGCTTTCTCTAGTTGTGGCGAGTGGGGTCTCCTCTTCCTTGCGGTGCATGGGCTTCTCATTGCGGTGGCTTCTCTTGTTGTGGAGCACGGGCTCTAGGCCCGTAGGCTTCAGTAGTTGCAGCACGCGGGCTCAGTCATTGTGGCCCGCGAGCTCTAGAGCACAGGCTCAGTAGTTGTGGCGCACGGGCTTAGTTGCTCCGTGGCATGTGAGATCTTCCCAGATCAGGGCTCAAACCCGTGTCCCCTGCATTGGCAGGTGGATTCTTAACAACTGCGCCACCAGGGAAGCCCAACAGTAGTATTTTTTAAAAAATAAATTTATTTATTTTATTTTTGGCTGCGTTGGGTCTTCGTTGCTGCGTGAGGGCTTTCTCTAATTGCAGCGAGCAGGGTCTACTCTTCTTTGTGGTGCACAGGCTTCTCATTGCGGCAGCTCCTTTTGCTGCAGAGCACGGGCTCTAGGCACAGAGGCTTCAGTAGTTGTGGCATGCGGGCTCAGTAGTTGTGGCTTGTGGGCTCTAGAGTGCAGGCTCAGTAGCTGTGGTGCATGGGCTTAGTTGCTCTGCGGCATGTGGGATTTTCCCGGACCAGGGCTCGAACCCATGTCCCCTGCACTGACAGGTAGATTCTTAACCACTGCGCCACCAGGGAAGTCCCCACAGTAGTATTTTTAAAGTCACAAGATATTGCTTACTTAATATTCTTACCAGAAAAATGGCAAAAGTTGTTTTTATATGATATTGAAATCATGTTCAGTTGCTCATTCTTTCTATGTTTATATCTACTATTAATTGCAGTTTTCATCTTATCAGCCCTCTGGGGCTTCCAAAGTGGGGCAGCTGTCACTTTTTTCCTACCGGAGCTGTTCCATCTCCAGTTAACTCTTTAATGGACATAGATTACTGATTCCAAGTGCTGAAAATTGATAACCATGACAGCAATAATAATGATGTTGAAATACCTGTTCTAACAACTACTAGCCTTCTCAGCCGATGATCATGGGCACAAAACTCATAATATTAATAATTTTATAGAGAAATGAAGTGAAACATTGAGTTTTATACTCCAGAAACACTTTGTTTAAGATGTATTGAAATTGCCTATTTAGTCTCAATTTTTTGAAGATTCATTCAGGGCAGCTTCAGACTGAGCATGAAAATATACCCATTGAAAGAAATTGGGTGTTCAGCACCCTGCCAGCTGTACTTAGCACAAAGTTCTTGTAATTTAGAAGTGTTACTTCCTGAGGAAGCTATTTTCCCTTTCACTGCGGAGAAATCTGTATATTGAATGGACTACCTAGATTATAGCAACTGCCTTGAAAAAAATCCTTGTAACCATTAGTGATGTCATATCATCAAGATTTTTTCCCTAAGGGATAGCAGTCTGCTACCTGCCTTCCTTCCACACATTCATGTAGGAATACAGTTTACGTTTAAACATCCCCTTGATAGCTGTTAAGGAAGCAGTCTCCTATCTGTTGACATTGGTTCTATTGGAGAGCAGAGTCCTGTTTGGTGGAATTACATGTCAGAATCCTTCTGCTTGATTTGTTGTTGTTGTTATTCTAGGGGGGAAAATGGGGGTTTTCTTTGTTGTTAGAAATTCTGTAAGTATTAAGCAAGCATGATAAACAAATAGGCTACTTCAAGCTTTCAGGTCACTCAACCAAATATCAAACACAGTTAAGTGTATTTATCGAGAAATTCCCAGTTACAGTAAAAGGGGGAATAAAAACAGTATTTTTAATCTTTTGTTACGTTTTTCTATCCAAAGAAGATAATGAATTAGTAGAACTGAATTATCTGGTTATGTAAGTCTGTGTTTTGCTTGTTCTATTTTGGGTAGAATTCTTTCTCTTTAGAAATTAGAACAATTCAAGTTGAGATGGGCTATGCAGTTATTGTTGTGTTAACCGTAGAAGGAAAACTTTATTACTTTTCAACTGTTAACACACCTTTTTTTTTTTAAAGTATAATAACTATTCAGTCTCCACTAGCAATAAAAGATTAGACTCTGGAAGGAAAATAAAGAAAAAATTTCAATTTTTCAATTTCAATTCTTTCTTTGTGAATTTATGTGATATTCCTTTAAAAAATTGTTTTTAGAACAGGAAAATAAAAAGTTTATGTATCATTAAGGAAAGGTTGTAGCCAGAATGGAAAATTTCACAAAATCATATATTTTAGACTTTTAGTGAATGATTATAGCTAATAATGTCTAGACTCCACTGAGTACATTGCCCACATAATTGCATGGTGTTATTTAACATTACATTTTAGGACGTTAATTAAAACCTTCAATTTAAGTCAGGATAAAATGCTGAGAAATATATGGGGGATGGGAGCAGGAGTGGAAGCTGAGTAACTATCTTCCTGTATGAAATTAAACACTGATTAAATAGGGAGCAGAGATTTAAAAAAGAATACCATCTTACACAAAGTAAAATACGAATTTGATATGTTTTAAAGTTCATGTGGATGCCTGAAACAGCATGATAAAAATGATCATAGAACATAGTGTGTTACCTGTTGTATGTCTAGTTTTGCATTTTGTGAATTTCTTTTTCTTCTTGAATCGAACATAATCTGAACATTTAATATAAGGTCATCATTGTAAACTCTGGGGCTGAGGAGAGTGGGTTGAAGGAGCGTGTAGATTTTATATATCCTTCCCTCAACTTGTATAAACTTACCTTCCTGTTTGTTTGCATTTGTGTGTCAGAGGCCATGAACAACGACCAGGGGGTGCAGGGGTTTAAAGATGAAGCTGAAATCCTAGGGAGACAGAAGTAATCCACGGTGGCTTTAGGGCCCAGGCCCAGGTCCAAGAACAACAGCTGGCCCCATCAAATGCTTTAGAATAATTATAAATATATCATGGTTCTTTACGCAAATGTGGAAATAATTGCAGTTTTCAATTTCAATATCATCAATAGAATATTTTTTCTTTGTAATTGTGAGATGCCTTATTTCTTAATCTTTGGCCCCCAAATAAAGGTAGTACTACATACATATTTTGTTAGGGAGAAGTTCAATATATTTAATTGTTTGTATTTCCATTAATTTACCTAAGCCCTATTTTGCCATAATTTAACCATAGCATCTTAATCATTTATTCATCCATTCAACAAACGTTATTAATATAAGCTAGTAAATTATTTGTTGGTTTTATATAGATCAGATTGTGAAAATAACGAAAAATGAATTTTCATTTAGAAGGACACAATTAATAGAATGATATGGTTTTGCTATGTTAAGCAAAGATCTCTAGATTTAAATTTAAGGCAAAAAGTTTGTGGTTTGGGTCAGTAAATCTGGTATCACTAACATTTGTTCCTTATTTTTCTAGCTCCCAATTATTTTTTGTTCCATCCTTATTAAAGTTCTTGTTAACAGAGAAAAGTTAAACACTCCACACATCAGGCATTATACTCCGCCCTACACAAGAAAGGTGTCAAATAAATATCATTGGGATCTTTGAGAAGTTTTACAGCCTCTAAATAGTGGGCTTACGTATAAGAGTATTTGATTCCTCTTGCATAGCCTTAGGGGGTCTGCAGTGATCACTGCAGATAACTAACTTTATCACCTGAGTGTAATGAATATAAGTAGTGATGAACAGCACAATGCGCTATTGTTGGATAAAGTAGACATCCATGGATGTCAATTATATTAAGCTGATTGATGGTGCTGTTAAATTCAACCATTTCCTTACTGATTTTCTCCCTGCTGGATCTGTCCATTTCAGATAGAGGGGCGTTGAAGTCTCCAGTTAAAATAGTGGATTCATCTATTTCTCCTTGCAGTGCTATCAGTTTTTGCCTCACATGATTTGATGCTCTTTTGTTAGATGCGTACACCTAAGGGTTGTTATGTCTTCTTGGAGTATTTGCCCCTTTATCATTGTGTAATGCCCCTCCTTGTCCCTGATCACGTTCCTTGCTCTGAAGTCTGCTCTGTCTGAAATACAGGTATTCCCGCTTTTTTTGATTAGTGTTAAAAAGGTATATCTATATCCATCCACTTACTTTTAATCTATGTGTCTTTTTATTAAAAGTGGGTTTCTTATAGATAACATACATTAACATACATTTGAGCCTTGTTTTATTATATGATCATTGGTGTGATTATATCATTGAAATTTAAAGTGGGTATTGATGTAGTTGGATTCATATCTATCATATTTGTTACTGTTTTTGATTTTGTCTCCCTTGTTTGTTTTTTTTTGTCTTCTGTAATTTTTCTGCTCTTTAGATTTGAATTGAGCATTTTATGATTCCATTTTCTCTCCTTTCTTAACATATCAATTATACTTAGTTTTTTCACTTTTTTTTTTTAGTGTTTGCTCTAGAGTTCACAATATATATTTACAACTAATCCAAGTCTTTTTTCAAAGAACACTATACCACTTCATGGGTAGTGTGAATATCTTACGTTAACAAAATAATCTTAATTCCTTTCTCCCATCCCTTGTATCTTTGCTGTCATTCAATTCAGTTATACATAAGTGTACATAAGCATACATACTGTACATTTGTACATAATCGTACATCATTGAATATATTATTGTCATTATCAGACCAGCAATCTTTTTTTAAACTACTGTCAATTTCACCAGTGTGTCTCAGTTTTCTTTCTTATTTTAACTAAGCTGTTATCTGCTAGATCAGTTAAACATAAGAAAAACAAGTTTTTATTTAATCTGCACTTATTCCTTCTCTGATGCTCTTCCTTTTCCAAACAATTTAATTTTCCTTCTCTCTGTAGAACTTATTTTACCATTTCTTGCAAGACAGGTCTACTGGTAATAAATTCCCTTAATTTCTTTTTCTGAGATTAGTCTTTATTTCTCTATCACTTTTGAAGGATAATTTCACAAAGTACAGAATTCTAAGTTGGTGAATTCAATTCTGAAGCATAATTTCAAAGGGTACAGAATTTTCAATACTTTAAGTATTTCACTCCACTTTCTTCTTGCATGTTTTCTGAGAAGTTGGATTAATTCTAATCATTGCTCCTCTATAGGTATGGTGTTTTCCTCACTCCCACCCCTTGGCTTTTTCAAGATTTAAAAAAATCTTTGATTTTCGGAAGTTTGAATATGGTATGTCTACGTTTAGTTTTTTTCGCCATTTATTGTTCGGTGTTCTCTGAGCTTCCTGGACCTGTGCTTTGATGTCTGACATTAATTTGAGGAAATTCTCAGTCCTTATTACTTTAAATATTGCCTCTTTTCCTTTCTCTCTTTCTTCTCCTTTCAGTATTCTCATGAAGCATATGTTACACTTCTTGTAATTGTCACAAAGTTCTTGGATATTTTGATCTTTATAAAAAGTCTTTTCTTGATTTGCTTTTTAGTTTTGGAAATTTCCATTGTCATATTCTCGAGCTCAGAGGTTTTTTTTCCCTCAGCCACGTCCAGTGTACTAATGAGCCCGTCAAAGGCATTCTTCACTTCTGTTACAGTGGTTTTGATTTCTAGCATCTCTTTTTGATTCTTTCTTAGAATTTTCATCTCTCTCTTTACATTATCCATCTGTTCTTGCATGTTGTATACTTTTTCTATTAAAGTCCTTGGCATGTTAGTCATAGTTTAAAAAAAGATTGCTGGTCTGATAATGCCAGCATCCCTGCCATTTCTGACTCTGGCTCTGACGCTTGCTTACTCTCTTCAAACTGCATTTTTTGTCTTTTAGTATGCCTTGTAATTTTTTGTTGGAAGGTGGACATGATGTATTGGGAAAAGGGAAGTGTGGTATTTAGGCTCTTAGTAACGTGGTAGCAGGGTGTTGGGGGAGAGGAAGTGTTCTATAGCCCCGTGATCAGATCTCAGTCTTTAGTGAGCCTCTGCCCCTGGACTGTCAATTTCACCAGTGTGTCTCAGTTTTCTTTCCCCTCTTAGATGGGACAGGATGGCTAAAGGGGTCCGGAGTTGGGTACTTTCCTTTCTCTAGTTAGGCTCTGATGTAACCCCAACAGGTTTTGCTTTGGTAAAATTGTTTCTCCTGAGGGCAGGCCTTATTAAGAAGAACAGAATGCTCTGGTATATGTCAAAATGGTTCCTTTTCCTCTCCCACTGCCAGAAGCATGAGAGGATTTTTCTTCAATATTCACTGTGAGAGACTGGTAGAGCTCCTGGAGATAAAACAGAAATATGTGGGTGTCCATATAACTGATTCCCTGTGGAGTTTTTAACTCTCAGACTTGTCCATACTGAGTCTCCAGCAGCTCTTCAATGATACTTTAGATTTCCCTACCCTGGCACTAGTTCTGGGGGTGGTTTCTGCTTGTGGTTTTCTGCTTCAGTAAATTGTGAAAGTTGTGATTCTCTTTATCTGCCTGTCTATCTCTCTAATTTGGGGTAGCTGTTTGCCCTGTGACCTGACATCACTGAAAGATTTTTAAAGAGTTGTTGATTTTTCTGTTTGTTTAAAGCTTTTTTACTTGTTGTGAAGACAGAGTGATAACTTTTAAGCTTCTTTATATGCTGGACTGAAAACTTAAAGTTACTTGTGTGCCTTGAAAGAACAGATTATGTCTAAGTCATCTTTTATATATCCCCTTATGTAATTATCATAGTGCCTCCCATGTAGTTGGTTCTCAATAAATACTTTCAAATGAATGACTAGATATGTGTCTACACTTTCATAAAATTTTCTGTGATCTCTTTCTACTGTTGAAATTCTGTGTTGTTTTGTTTTTTTCTTCCTCTTTCTTAACGTGTGGCATCTCCATTGTTGCAAGTCTGGACAATCTACAACAATTGAAATATGTAACTGGAACTTGTCCCAACTTCAGTCAGGGGCAACTATCCCTTTTTATATGTAACCCAAAGGTCACCTTCTCTAAGATACATGTTAAGCAGAGGGGGTTTCTGGGGTACTGTTGAGACATCATCTTGGCAGCAGCTTCTCTAGACCTCCTTTTGCAGATCTAAGTGCTGCTGGGGCTTCTTCTCACATTGATACATTAGGAGCTGGAATTCCAGAACTACTGATTCCTTGATGCACCTATCTGATGCTGGCCTCAGCAGAGGGGTTTTGTAAGAAAAGCTACAATTCTTTTTATTACCTAGAATCTTACCCTTCTCCCTGCTGGACCCCCTCACATCTCCACAGCCTTTCTACAGTTTTCATCAACATCACCCAAGGAACAGGAATGATTAATGGTAGTTAGAACATAGAAAAGATAGATATTAAATTGATATTATGACTATCCCCCTACTTCAAATGAAAAGAACTAAAAATGTTAAGCTCCACCCACTTCATTTTCTAGTTTTGCTCTGTGACTTGAAGCCTACTTTTTTTTTTTTTTTGCGATCCGCAGGCTTCTCTCTGTTGTGGCCTCTCCCCTTGCGGAGCACAGTCTCCAGACGCGCAGGCTCAGCGGCCATGGCTCACGGGCCCAGCCGCTCCGTGGCATGTGGGATCTTCCCAGACTGGGGCACGAACCCGTGTCCCCTGCATCGGCAGGCGGACTCTCAACCACTGAGCCACCAGGGAAGCCCCTTGAAGCCTACTTTTTGACTTTTTACGGAACTCTACAAAAACCTACATTTTGACTCTCTGCCTGCCCTCACCCAATCCCACCCCATAGAGTTTGGTCTCCTTAGGATTTGTCTTTCTACACAAGAAAGTCTGATATCATGAATCCTACAGCAGTTCCCACAGCCTGAAATACTCAATTTAGTATGGGAGAGGAAGTACTATGTGAAGTGGTAAAGCTCCAGCAGAAGGGTCTAGGTGGGCTTTTCTACCTTAATTCTATATCCTTTTTAAGTCTCCCTGATAATACAAAGTATTGCTCTGCTCCTTCATTCTTTATGATTGTCAGGTGGCCAAATATTGGATCAAACACTCTCATGTGCCCATACACATCCACACGCAGACACCTTTCCCAAATATGAAAGTGTTAAAGAACAGTAGAGATTCATACTAACTAAATACATTTCCCTAAATATAACCTAACCTGCTGATTCCCGTGCCTGTAACCCTCCTACTACCATTTCATACTCAGAGGTCAATAGTGCACAAGGAATGGGTCCATTACCATGCTTTTTTCAAAGTAACAGTCTTATGGATCACCTGCCACTTGATGGCTGCTGCCTAGCTGTCTTGGCATGGTCTTGAAGTTACACTTTCCTGTAGCTTATTCCATCTCAGATTCAGAGTTTAATCTGTCACCTACAGTAATCTCTGGAAATGGAAAGGAGAAAAGTAAAGAGATCTGTTTTGTTTCTGTTCAAGCAAATCCCCCAGAAGTCAGGATGTAGATGTTCTTTCAGTTGCTGTTTAAAATCTACTGAATAAGATAATTTATAAGAAAGCTTCTGATGTATAATTTTATGTTTCTAAGTGTTACAGAAATGTTATACCTTATTTTGAATCTTATTTAAACATGTGAATTTGATTTTGGACCAAAGCCATTTCAATGCATTTTGTTTCTCTTTTACAAGTATTTCATTGGATGCTATATTCATAAATTTTTAATAACTTCTTAGTGTTCTAACAATTAGTGGTCTAGCTGTCTAATTTGAGTGCAATTTGATTTTACCTGAACAAATACTTTATTGAAGTTGTTCTTTACTATGCTGGTAATTTTCTTATACCTTAAATATATAGCCACTCCTTCCTTCAAAACACCAAAAATTGGGTGGTCCTGATGATGTAGTACTGCCAATTTTAGCATTCAGATTGCCACTTTTATTTGCTACCAGTACTGCACATGCCTTGCATAAAGAAAAGACCCTGTTACCTAGCATTGGCAACCTCCCACTCTAGTACCTGCCAAAAATGAAATTGCTGTGCGTCACACTGATATTCCTTGTAAGTGTGTTTGAATCCTATGCTCCAGTCTTACTGAAGTGCTTTGCATTCCCAGGATACAGACTGCTTTCTTATGACTCCATGACTTTCACACATTGCCCGCTTAGCCTAGATGTCACATTCCACCTCTCAACCCCACTCTCCATCACCTTCTGCACCTGCATAACTCCTTATCCTTCAAAACTCAGCTCAGATTTCATATCCTTTGGGAAGTTTTTCAATTCTACTCTCTCCTTCAAGTATGGATTGAATGTCCATCCTGCAGTCATACTTACACATAATTACCTGCCTTTGCATGTTTACAGTTTTGTAAATCTCTCTCCTAATTTGTGAGCCTGATGATCTTAGGAATTAATGCCGTTTATGTCTATATCGCCAGCACATAGTAGATGAACAGTTACAATTTAATGAACTGATGAGAATATTGCTTGTGGATACTTATCTGAGTATTCATTCTGTTTTTTTTTTGTCGTATCTGGATGATGTATGCAGAGCTTACTGTTATGCTAAGTTACCCACAAATTCTATAGAAAAGACATTTTTATTTCTTAAAATATTTGCATCTTATTCTGGAACTATTATCACTGTTGTTATTATTATACGTGTGCGAGGGATGGACATTGACAATTATTGGTCATCTGTTGTTTGCTAGATATTCTGTTAGGTGCTCAGTATATTTTCTCATTTAACGCTTATGATGATCCTTTAAGATTGGTTGTTATTGTCTTCATTTTATAATCGAGGACCTAGACACTAAAAGATATTAAGTAATTTTTTTTCAATTTCATATCTGCTAAGTGGCAGAGCCAGGATTTGGATTCTAGGTCTATCAATTATTTAGAGCTCCTACTTTTTTCACTATGCATGTTGTATTTATACAGATGCATGTGAAGTACTCATGAATACTGTAAGAACATCTTCATGTATGGAAATAGCATTAAAAGAGTGATTCATAGAGTGGTTAGCTCAGTCACCAAGCCTTCTGTACTGCCCAGTTTACCTAAGTAGCTATTTAGTTTTAAATATATTTGGCTTTAAACATGTCCATTAATCAACAACAGAGTGAGCATTTTCAAAAACTATACTGCTATAAAAATAAAGTCTCCTGGGTACTTTGAGAATTACAGCAAATTAATAACAATGCTTAAACTAAAAGTTACATTTGATATCACACACACAAAATCCATACATGTTAAACCATCAAGATAGAGCTTTGCTTTAAAAAAAAAACCTCTTGTGTTATTAAGGGATCACTTTGGAATTCTCTGAAAATATGATATTACGTCTCTGCACAGTGTCCAAGATACAGGATCTGGTTTGCACATTTGTGACAAATCTCTTCCCAGAGCTGAAAAACAATTTGTTTCTGTCATCAGAGGGTTAAAGAAGCAGTTTTCTTCCTGTGCTGTTGGGAGAATTTTTTTTTTTTTCCTAAGAGATCAGGGAAATGCATCAGAAGAGAAGATTACTCGCATTTACCCCAGTGCTACTAAAACAGTTGTTTGTTTTTTCTCTCTCCAGTGTAGAAGCCTTTCCTATTCTTTACTTATCAAAGAAATTGAAGAAGTGCTCCTATGCCACCACTGCTGACTCAGTTCTCTGGTTTCCCCCATATTAATCAGATTTTAACTTGACTTTATGGGGGCCTTTAGTTCAAAGCTCAGCTGAATTTGGTGGTCCTTCCTCAAGTCTTTGTGGACATTTGCCAATTTTGTAAAACTACTACAGAGTTGAACAGACTTTTGCATTCTTGGCAAGATTCCACCTCTAAGAGATCTGGGATAAGAACAAAAATAACACTACATAGAGAATAGAAAAACGTTGGTGGAAATGGGACAGAGTAGTTTATATCATATACTTACTCATTTTTCTCTGCTCTGTAATTATATGAATTTTTCAGGTTATATTAAACATAAAATTTACCTTCTTTGGAACTACTATCATTTTTCTTTTTTTTGAGGGTAAGTATTTTTAATAAGGAGATATTTGTGTATTAGTTTTACTTAAAAATTTAATATAGACTGAGGAGGAACATTCAAGGGATAAAAATTAAATTTGCTCTTTTAATAGATAGCGTAGCAAAATAGAAATGTTGGCTTTTATAATTTATTCACCTATTTGGATAACCTTTGAAGGCATCAGGGAAGAAAAATTCTATAGAGTTTCATATTTAAATTCATTAATAGTAACAATGACAAAAATAATTATCATTTTTTGAGCACTTTTAAAAAAAATATTTGTTTTATTTTATTGATTGATTTTTTTGTTTTGGTTGCGCCGGGTCTTAGTTGCAGCCGGTGGGCTCCTTAGTTGTGGCATGAAAACTCTTAGTTGCGGCATGCGTGTGGGATCTAGTTCCATGACCAAGGGAACGAACCCGGGCCCCCTGCATTGGGAGTGCAGAGTCTTTAGCCAGTGCACCACCAGGGAAGTCACCCGGATCCTTTTTTCTGATCCATTTCTTCCAGGGTCATAAACTCCTTTAGGCTGATGCTGTATGAGGCCTATTCTTTTGAGCTATCCTATTTTGTTCCCCTCAGCTGAGTTGTTGAGCACTTATTTAATTTTTATAAATAGAAACTTTTTTCAATGTTTTACATATATCATTTTATTTAATTGTCACAAGAATCCTATGAGGATTAATTAACTTATTTACCTTTTCCAAAAGAGGCAACTGAAGCCCAGAGAAGTTAAGAAACTTTCCTAAGGCCACACAGCATTTCAGTTAGTATGCTTCTGATGACAAGAAAACAAAACGATAGGGATATTTACTATCTAACCTAACTATATGTCCAGAGGTAGAGGTACTCTAGGGTTGATTAAGTCAATGACATCGTCAAAGACCCATTTTCTTTCCATCTGTCTACTTTGCTGTCCTTAGCAAATTGTCTTGCCCTCCTAGACCAGCTGCCATTTAAGATGGTCGCTATATTTTCCTATATATGGTTGCCTATTTACCATAGGCAGAAAGCTTTGTCACCAGACAGAAAGAAAAAGGGAAAAGCCCTTTTCTCAGCTCTCTTTTTAAGAAAGAGGAATCCCTTGCTGGAAACTCTACAGGCAGTCTTGTGCTGATCTCTCATTGGCTGGAATCGCATTGTATGCTCAGGCCTAAACCAATCACCAGGAAAAGAGAAAAATCCCACAGGATTGGCCTACTCCAGTAAAGACTCACTCCCTGGGGTGAAATAGGAATAGAAATAGACCTTCAGAGGAAAGTGAACAAAATGAGACTTTGTTAACAAGGAAGATTAACGGGCAGGGGGCTTTGGCCTCTGGAGAGGTGGCCAACAATGTCTGCCATGTGCAGCTAACAAAATTTGTGGCTTGAAATCCAAATCCAAGCAGGCTGCTGCTTCTTAGCCTGTGCTCTTAGCCACCTTGCTATGAAAAGTTTGATATTAGGTTCTAAAGCAGTTTAATCTTCCATAAAAATCACATATTCTAAAAAAGCAAACGAGCATAATTTTCAAACAGAGGAATTTGAGGTAAAGGAAATTTTCACTCCATAATTCACCATATTTGTTATGGTCAGACAAGCTTTAGCTTGAAAAGGACATATGTGCCTTAATGTACCTTAAGAAAAGTAGACTGTGGTCACCGTCTTGATTCCCATGAGAAGAAGTAAATCACTAGAGAATGGGGTTGGAGAATAGGGAGGAGTCTCAGGCCTCATTTAAATATCCTGAAGATCTTCCATAAGATCCAACAGAGATTATTGCCCATGTTTATTCATAAGAAAATGGAAATATAGTGAGATGATTTAATGTTTACTACTGAATCAATGCAGTCATTTATTTACTATTTCTTTAATTCACTCAATAAATATTTATTTAGTGCAAATAAAAACAAGAAGATTAGGTAAAGGGGAGTAAGACAACAACAGGCAAACAGAAACTGGAGAGAATAAACAAACCTGGGGAAACCATAATCTTAATCTCAAAGATTAAATGTGAGATTCTTCCATCGTATTGAAACATGAATTTCTTTAGTCTTAAGGGAATATTCACTGTAGAAAAATGACACTGAAAAATATATTTTTTCAATCATTATGTGTTAAGCATCTACTATATTCCTGACATTATTTGGTATCGATCATGTAAAATAAATGTCAGTAGTACATTCTTCCTTTAAAGAGCTTATAACCTAATGAAGGGGAAAAGTAAACACTGTTACAACACTATGAAAGCTGTATAACAGAATTTATTTAAAGCCTAAGAGTTACTGACACTGGGAAGATCAGGGATGGCTTCACAAAGGAGTATAATGTTTGAGCTGAGGCTGAAAGAATGATAAGAATTTTGCCAGGAGATCTAGCCATTACCCAACTGGCTGAGGCCAAATCTAGACTGGAAGCACTGGGCAGTACTCACCAAAGTGTATCCATCAGAGAAGTTCCAGAAGAAGGGTTCCAAAGCCAAGACAGAAAGGACACATTACTGGCTTGTTACTGAGCCAGAAAACAGAAACATAAAGTAGTCAATTCCTGCTGGATGCAGAGAAGTAGAAGGGAAGACATGCCACACAGAATGAACAGTAGGTGCAAAAATATAGCACAGTACATTAAGGAAACACAATTATGGCTGAATAAAGATGCCACATGTAGATGTACAAGGAGAGGTTGGATGAAAATAAGGAACAGCGGCCATGGAAAGATTTTGAAGGGCCTACTGTGACATGCGGAAGTTCTGAGCTGATCCTATACATGAGGAATCCTTGAAGGATAAATGTTCTCAGCTTTAAATTTTGGAAAGATCACTCTGGAGATGGTTTGGAGGTAAATTTCAGGGAGATGGGATTGTAGTCATGGAGACCAGGTAGGATGCTGTTGCAATAGTGCAGACAAGAGCAGATGAAGGGCCAAGCTGAGACAGTGGTAGTAGATGTGGAAAGGGGGAAGAAGAACATATGTTATCCAGTCTTTACAGGTTTGGAAAACCTATTAGATGAGGTGACACTAAGAGTCAAGGGTATATCTCCGATTTCTTGATAGACAGTGGTGCCGCTACTCTTGATTGAAATTAAAGGATGAATAGGATAGGAGCAGGATAAGTTGTGTGAGTGTGAGTGTGAGTTTGAGGCAAGGAGTGGGGAGGAGTGAAGGAATAATCTGAAAAGTTCAGTTTTGTGCAAATTGTATTTGAGGCATTTGGAGAATTTGGCCCTGTGAAATTGGTGATACTTACCTGGAGATCAGGAATGATATGTGACTTAAAGCTACAAATTTGGGAGGCATAAATATTTAGGTTGAGCCATAGAGGTAGGTAAACTCCAGCAAGAAAAACAGGAGAGAAGCGTGTAAACGATATGAACTTTGAGAAACATTAACGTTCCAGGGACAGTGAGAAAAAGTGGAGTGAGTCTATAAATCACAAATGAGATTATGGAAACCAAGAGTTAAGAAATTTCAAGGTGATCACAAAAACATAAGCATGACAGAGAGTAAGTAAGGTTTCCTGGATGAGCACCAGCTGCATATTAACCCCAGGGGACAGACCACAAATCACTGATTTGGTACTTTTTAGGAGAACATGGTTTCCTCCAGCCTTGTGATTCAAGAGTGTTAGGAAACACGGCCACTAGTTAATATCAGAAGAAACAATAATGAATACTATTTAATGCTTTATTTAAAATTATATTAATGAAGGATAGAGGACTGAAGGGGAATTATTTATAATGTAACAGAAAGGTCCAAAGTGGGATGGGGCTAATAGTTTTTGGTCAACAGAAAGTAAGTAACAAATAGCTATAGGTTGACAAGAATAGAGAAGGGGGAAAATGCAATGGGTGCTTGCTTGAATCTCTGAGCGCTCCTGGAACAAGGCTTGCAGTGCCCCTGTCCTTTGTGGTGGGTGTCCTGAGCATGCTCAATAGCACACGCTCACCACTGAACCGTAGAACCAGGGGCTTCCTCGAATTTGTACCTTAAAGGAAGCAATGTGGTGTGGCTGGAAGGACAAGAAACACAAAAGACATGGACATATGTTGATATCTGACACTTTTGGCCATCAATAGCTACTACTTTCTTCCACCCTGAATTATGATGATTCCTTGCAAAACTTTAAAAGAAAAGCCCTTCTCAGCAATTATTTGTTCTTTGAATCTATAGCAGACACTCAATCTCTCTGAAGCTTCTCATATTATTCAAGGTGTATCTATATCAGAAATAATTATTTGGATTTTTAAAATACTCTATGCATATATTTAAATGTTTCAATCATTTATGCATATGTATATGTTTTGTGGTTTAGAGTCTGCATAGAAATAAATATAACCTAAGCACAGTATTTCATTCTCTCTCCAAGGACAAAAGTTGGCAGTTTTTAACCTAAAGTGTAAAGTTTAAAAAAAAAGTTTCCTACCAAATGCTATAAATAATTATCTATATTCTCACATAAGATAGAGATTTTATGAAAATTGGTCATGTACATAAATAGGTTTTTATGGTATGTTGAACATTTATGTTGATACTTTTCAGATTTATATTTTAAAAACAAAAGGATGGAAGAGTTGATCAGGAAGAGTGAAAGGAATTTAAGAAAAAATGTTCTTATACGTTGATCCTTTTCTCTGATCAGTGGTAAGCTATATACCCATGAGAGACCCATAATGAGAAAAAGAGCAAAGAGCTTGGAATTATTTTAAAGTATGTCTTTGTTTTAATAAGTCATTAGTAGTCATATCGATGGCCCGGTTTTATGTAAAGGCCATCAGGTTCTGATATTGTTACTATGACTTTAGAGATGTCAGCGTTATTCTCTGAATAGGGGCTGGTATCACTCTCTGCTCCGTTTATTTTAGGTGAAGTGGCATGATGAAAGGGGAGGGATACCTGACCTTCATCTCTTCTGTTTTCCTCTCCCCACACCTGACATTTCCATGTTTCACTTGGAAAAAAAAAATTATCTTGCTATATGACAAATAGTTTGTTTTCTTCTCTCAGTAGAAATAGATGAAAAATTTTATATTAGCTCAAGGGAACTATAATACATATTACTCACTTCTGAATTGTTATGTTGAGGTATATACTTTAAAATATCTGGTCATCTTTGAGGGTGAAATGGGGGTGAAATCTGTAAATAACAGACTTTGTGGAAAATAACTCTTGGAGTTCTCATTAAGACAAGAAACCTAGAAAAAAATCTTTCCTTGGGAATTTCACAGAGGCAGGGGGAAAAGTGTTTTTAGTAACAGCCTCATTTTCTTTAATATCACTTTTTGTCTAAATTGTTTCATTGGGACTTATGGTAAGTACTGAATCTATCATTAGGTTTTACACTAAACTAAATTAAAAAAAAAACTTTTGTTGGAGCACTTATTAAACTCTAAAAGGATATTGAGAATCATACATGCATATAGTCCCAAAATGAAGTTTTGCTCCATTTAGATGAGAACTTTTAACTCCTACTCTTTAATATATTCTGTCCACTGTTGATAAGACATAGGGCCAAATGCTTTTAGTTGTATCCTTCCTGTGTAACATTTTTTATTGATTGATTTTATTTTTGGCTGCATTGGGTCTTTGTTGCTGTACGCAGCCTTTCTCTAGTTGCAGCAAGCGGGGGCTACTTTTCGTTGCGGTGCTCAGGTTTCTCATTGCAGTGGCTTCTCTTGTTGTGGAGCACGGGCTCTAGGAGTGCGGGCTTCAGTAGTTGTGACACGTGGGCTCAGTAGTTGTGGCTCGTGGGCTCTAGAGCACAGGCTCAGTAGTTGTGGCGCACAGGCTTAGCTGCTCCGTGGCATGTGGGATCTTTCTGGACCAGGGCTTGAACCCCTGTCCCCTGAATTGGCAGGTGGATTCTTAACCACTGCGCCACCAGCAAAGTCCTATTTATTGATTTTCTATAGCTTCTGAAATAGCTGAATACCTCTTCAAGGTATTCATGTGTCATGAATAATACTATAAAGTAGCTGTGATGAAAAAGCATATCAGTCTTTAAGGCCAGTCTCTCATAAAATATAGTTTCAGAATTTCATAGATTTCCCTTTTTGGGGGACAAATTTTAAGGTAAAGAAAACACCCTTGCACTCTCAAAGTAAATATAAATGTCAATTTTTAAAATTTTAAGTAGATGTAGTTTGTGCAAAAGATGAGGCATGAAGAATTGAAGTAGAATTTCACTGCCCATCTTTCTCAGAATTTAAAAAATATGTCGTATATCACTGTAACAATAATCTGTAATATGACATTCTGGGATGGGACTGGGGGGACATAGAAGAAAGAAAATATTGTATAATTCACTGCTGTGTTAAAAATTTATGCTTTTTATATAGAGATTAAGAATGTCCCTTCTCCTGTATTTTCATTGCAATTGCATGAGAGATATCACTCACACTAAAAATGTAGAAGACCCAAGCAGTTCATTCATTAAATGCAATAAGGGATCATGTTTGCCATCCTGGGAAATAAAATATTCTTGAATAAAATTGGTAATTAGAATTGTTATAGATTAAGGTCGTTTTGACAGAAAATTTCTTCTAGAAATTTCTTCTAGAATTAACCATATTCAATAAATGGAAATAAAATTGATAGGTTTTATGGAGGAAGCTGAAGTGTATTTAAAAGGAAAAGCCGCTGCTTGGTACGTTAAAGTTTGCTGAAGAGGTTTTGGGGTTTTACTTAATATCTTTACCTTCTGTTTCCTTGAGAAAACCAGCCTTAAGGACAAGTATCAGAGCTCTTCCTAGGGTCATTTTACACTCTTTAAAACAAGGAAAATGGCATATTTCCAAGTAGAGGAGACTTATTTTCATAGGTCTTCATTTCACCTTTTCATACCTCTCCATTTTTTCTTTTTTCTTTTTTTTTTTTTTTTTGCGGTACGCGGGCCTCTCATTGTTGTGGCCTCTCCCGTTGCGAAGCACAGGCTCCGACGCGCAGGCTCAGCGGCCATGGCTCACGGGCCCAGCCGCTCCGCGGCACGTGGGATCCTCCTGGACCGGGGCACGAACCCGCGTCCCCTGCATCGGCAGGGGGACTCTCAACCACTGCGCCACCAGGGAAGCCCCATTTTTTCTTTTGTTATGTATTGTGAGATCATCACAAAATTATTTGTTTCCTCCAATTTCTTTGTCATTTAGTTTGAATAAAATGAGCAGAATTTTACCTTTTTTTAATAGAATTTTTTGCCATAGACAGTTACAAACAAATGCAAAAGTATAGAGAATAGCTTAATGAAATTAATTTCTCCTCAACCAGCCTGAACGATGATCCATATATGGCCTGTATTCCTACCTACTTCCTCCCAATGCCAGGATTATTTTGAAAAAGTTCAAGATAAAGTATTTCATATGCAGATAGTTCATTATTTATCTCTAAGAGTTTAGGACTCTTTCTCTGCTGTAATCACAATACTGTCATGGCACCCAATAGTTAGCAATAATTTCTTAATATCACCGAATACTCAGAAGTATTTTCAATTCCTTGATTTTATATAAATTTTTAGCATTTCTTTTGTTTGAATCAGGATCCAAACTTTTTGCAATTGGTTGCTATGTCTCTTAAATTTCTTTTCATCTGTAGTTTGCCTCTCTATCTCTTGTTTTCTTTGTTCCTGTTGGTGAAGAAATTAGGTAATATCCCTATAGTTTCCCACAGTCTGGATTTTGTTACTGCATTCCCAAAGGTGTTTGTTAATGTGTCCCTCTGTTCCCAGTATTTCCTTCAACTTGGTAGTTAGAGCTGGAGGCTTGATCAGAATTAAGTTCATGTTTTGGTAAGACTATATCATAATGGGAGTTTCGTGCTTCTGCTGGGAAATAAATAATGTCTGATTTTTGCTCCCTCTAATCTGACTTAGATGAACATTCAGTGGAACTGTCAATTCTTTAGGGATTGCAAAGTTAAAGTGATTTTCTAATTTTAGTATTCTTTTTTCACTTATTGGTTGGAATATTTCTAGAAAGAAGAACTTCCTATCATCATCTATTCAAGTTATGCTGAGCTACAATTTCTATAGAAAAGGAAGGATTCATGCCTAATTCTTTCCCTTTATTTATCAGTGTTCAAAATAATGAATTGTTTTCCTAGCATCTGCCCAAAGTAATCAATGTCTGTGTGTGTGTGTTTTAATATCATTAAAAACTCATAAATTTAATGTGTCAATACTTTGTAGTTATTATCTTAGTGCTTAATTCGCCCCATCTTTTATCCATATTGGCTACTGAGCCCTTTCACAGAACTCTGATAACTTCCTTGCTACACAGTATGACAAAATTCTACAGGTTCCTCTTGATCATTTCCTATCCCAGACCTAAACTTAGACATTTATCCAAGGAATTCTAGTTCCTTTCAGTGGCAAGTGGTATTTCAATACCAACATTCTTGGGTTTTTGGTGTTTGGGGGAGAACAGTTACTTTGAAATTTGTTTGCTAATTTTAAAAAATGTAGATATGTGGTTATGTATGCAAATAAAATATTGGTGTTTTATAGGCCTCATTGCATGACTTTAGATGTGATCCTAAAAGCTGCAGCTGGGTCTTAGCTGCAGCACACAAGGATATTCATTGCGGTATGCAGGATCTTTAGTTGTGGCATGTTGGTTCTTAGTTGCGGCACGCATGCGGGGTCTAGTTCCCAGACCAGGGATCTAACCTGGGCCCCCTGCATTGGGAACACAGAGTCTTACCTGCTGGACCACCAGTGTGATCCAAATAAATTTTTAGCACAGACTGTGAGTGCATAATGTAAGGTGAGGCAGAAAATAAAAGTATTTGGTAATGTTGCCAAAAGCAGTGTTCCCCAAACTTTTTGGTACCAGAGACTAGTTTCGTGGAAGACAGTTTTTCCATGGACGGGGATGGGGTGGGGGGATGGTACAGGAGGTAATGCAAGTGACGGGAGCAATGGGGAGTGGCAGATGAAGCTTTGCTTGCTTGCCCGCCACTCACCTCCTGCTGTGTGGCCCTGTTACTAAGAGGCTGAGGACCAGTACTGGTCTGCGGCCTGGGGGTTGGGGACACCTGGCCAAAAGGAATGTAGGTTGCAGAGTCCTGCTGAATTTGTCTAGAGAGTTAACATTTTGTCATGCAGGTTTGATTGTGAAACCATCATTTAAAAAGTATAATTGTGTGCTAAGAAAAAGAATGAGCTTTTTATGAAAACAAATATTTAGATCATGATCTCTTATTTGTTTTACATAGTTGATTGAAGTTAATGGAATTAGATCTCTTTGTAGTACCCTCTGGGGACAAGAATGAGAGTTTTAGAACATCAGTTTATTTCTATGGTTCTTTTAAAAATAGTTATTTATTTATTTTGGCTGCGCTGGGTCTTAGCTGCAGCACACAAGGATATTCATTGCGGTATGCAGGATCTTTAGTTGTGACATGTTGGTTCTTAGTTGCGGCACGCATGCGGGGTCTAGTTCCCAGACCAGGGATCTAACCTGGGCCCCCTGCATTGGGAACACAGAGTCTTACCTGCTGGACCACCAGCGTAGTCCCTCTATGGTTCTTAATTAAAATTCTTTTGTTAAGGAATCTTTTGTTTCTTAAATGGTAGTGTTGTTACCAAGCCAGTGTGAGTTCAGTATTTACATGACTTGTAAGTATTTACTTAAATACAGAGCAAAATGACAGATTTAAACCTAAACATGATGATAATTACATTAAATGTTAAATAGTCTAAACACCCCTAATTAAAAGGCAGATATTATCATCCTGGATAAATAGCAAGACTCAGCCATATATATTTTCAGAAATTCAGTAGAAATATAAAGAAAGCTGGAGTGGCTATTTTAATATTAGACAAAATAGATTTTTAAAAAATTGAAGTATAGTTGATTTACAATGTTGTATTAGTTTCTGGTGTACAGCAAAGTGATTCAGTAATCCATATTCTTTTCCACTATGGTTTATTACGGGATACTGAATATAGTTCCTTGCGCTATGCAGCAGGACCTTGTTGTTTATCTATTTTATATGTAGTAGTTTGTATCCGCTAACCCCAAACTCCTAATTTATCCCCTCCCCCCTCCCCTTTCCCCTTTGGCAACCATGCGTTTGTTTTCTGTGTCTGTGGGTCTGTTTCTGTTTTGTAAATAAGTTCATTTGTATCGTATTTTAGATTCCACATATAAGTGATATTGTATGGTATTTGTTTCTCTTTCTGGCTTTCTTCACTTAGTATGACAATCTCTAGGTCCATCCACGTTGCTGCAAATGGCATTATTTCATTCTTTTTTATGGCTGAGTAATAATCCATTGTATATATATACCACATCTTCTTTATCCATTCATCTGTCAATGGACGTTTAGGTTGCTTCCATGTCTTGGCTATTGTAAATAGTGCTACTATGAACATAGGGGTGCATGTATATATCTTTTCAAATTAGAGTTTTCTCTGGATATATGCCCAGGAGTGGAATTGCTGGATCCTATGGCAGCTCTGTTTTTAGTTTTTAAAGGCACCTCCATACTGTTCTCCATAGTGGCTGTACCAATTTACATTCCCACCAACAGTGTAGGAGGGCTCCCTTTTCTCCACATGCTCGCCATCATTTGTTATTTGTAGACTTTTTCTTTTAACCTGACTTGTTACTGTTTATTTTTACTTTTTCATTTAATAGATTTACAATGTTGTGTTACTTTCAGCACAGTACAGCAAATTGAATCAGTTATACATATACTTGCTTTTTTTTTTTTCAATTCTTTTCCCATATAGGTCATTACAGAGTATTGAGTAGAGTTCCCTGTGCTATACAGCAGGTTCTTATCATTTGTAGACTTTTTAATGATGACCATTCTGACCGGTGTGGGGTGATACCTCATTGTAGTTTTGATTTGCATTTATCTAATAATTAGTGACGTTGAGCATCTTTTCATGTGCCTATGTCTTCTTTGGAGAAATGTCTATTTAGGTCTTCTGCCTATTTTTTGATGAGGTTGTTAGATTTTTTGTTACTGAGTTATATGAGCTGTTTGGTATAGTTTGGAAATTAAATCCTTGTTGGCTGCATTGTTTGCAAATATTTTCTCCCATTCCATAGGTTATCTTTTCGTTTTGTTGATGATTTCCTTTGCTGTGCAAAAACATATAAGTTTAATTAGGTCCCATTTGTTTATTTTTACTTTTATTTCTATTGCCTTGGGAGACTGACCTAAGAAAGCATGGATACAATTTATTTCAGAGAAATGTTTTGCCTATGTTCTCTTCTAGGAGTTTTATGGTGTCATGTCTTATATTTAAGTCATTTTGAGTTTATTTTTGTGTATGGTGTGAGGGAGTGCTCTAACTTCATTGATTTACATGCGGCTGTCCCACTTTCCCAACACCATTTGATGAAGAGACTTGTCTTTTCTCCATCGTATATTCTTGCCTCCTTTGTCAAAGATTAATTGACCGTAGGTGTGTAGGTTTATTTCTGGGCTCTCTATTCTGTTCCATTGATCCATATAGACAAAATAGATTTGAAACAAGGAAGATTATCAGGGTTACAGACATATTTAATAATGATAAAAGTGTCAATTCATCAAAAGGACATAAAAATTCTAAAGTATGTGCAACTAGTAACATAACTTCTAAATATTTGAGGCAAAAATTGATAGAACTGCAAAGAGACAATAGAAAAATTTTACAATTTCAGTTAAAGATTTTAACACTCCTTTCTCAGAAATTGATAGAACAGTTAGGCAGAAAATCAGTAAGGAAATAGAAAACCTGAAAAACACTCTCAACCAACTTGATTTTATTCATCTTTGTAGAACATTCCACTCAACAGAAGAACATTCACCAGCTAGACTATATTCTGAACCATTTAACAAGGTTCAATAAATATAAGAGGATTGAAACCATACAGAATATATTCTTTGACCATAATGGAATGAGGTCAGAAATTAATAAAAGAGAGATGTCTGAAAATTAGACAACACATTTCTAAATTGTACAGTTTAAGATAAAAATCACAAGATGATTAAATACATGTTTATCCACCTGTGTAAATGACTTTTATGCATTTATAGTTTTATATATCACATTCTACATATAAATACACATGTGCATGCATGCCTTTAAGGTTGAAAGTTTCATACGTGGTTGAGCTTATTTGAAATAAATGGAGTTAGAATAATTAAACGTGACTGACGGATTTCTATAGGGCAAACACAATAATGTTGTGATTCTGTATGATGGAAAATGCCCCTCATAAAGAAATTAATTCCCAAATGGATCAAAATATCACAAAAATAGAAATGCAGAGCACTTCATGTTACTATTTAAGCTTTTTATAAAAATGATAGCCTGGATATATGTAATGAGTTGTTATTTATAGAATGAAGTTCACTGAACTCTTGGTTGTGGGTTTTTGCAGGGGATGCGGAAGAACATTTCAGCAGTAGCTCAATCAGTTCAGGGTGTGTAAAGGGGAAACCTAAGAAAAGTATTGAAAGGGTCTCAGCTTTGTGAAAGAGACAGCCAGATGTCAGCCTGAAGAGTAGCCTCTGTTTGCTTTCCATGATGGGGAGAGTATGTCGTGAACGAGATGATAAACATATGGAATAAATTACTGGAGGAGAGCATAGATGAATTCAAGAAACACCTAGACTTGTTTCTAGGGAAAGGGAATTGATGAGTCTGGGAAAGCAGGAGGGTTGTATTGGCTTCTGCAAACAAAGTGGTTACATTGAGAAAGATGTGGTTTTTTCCTTTTGCACAATTTTTACATTTTTATGTACCTTCAATCTCTATTTTAAAGAATATCCCCCCCACCCCCAAGTCACTGTTTTTGACAAACAATTTCTTTTCAACTTTATCTTCCAAGGGGTCAGATTAGCTTATGTTTGGAGCATCAAAAACTATTTACTTTAACTGTTTTAGCAAACTTTGCTGCTTACTGCACTTTTATTCACTCACCTGGAATTATTGAGGGGTTGGCTTTACCTGTGCATTCCTCCTCAACCTCTACCTTTCCAATTGTTATTACGGCTAAGTCACATAGTGTTTGACAAAATATGTTGAATGTGTATGGTTCTTCCTGACTCCCTTTGGATTCTATTTTGAAGTATTTCCAAATTGTGCAGGGCAATTTCATGATGTAAACAACATAGTCTCGTCACACTTTAAAAGGAAATTATGAGTTGTCTCCCATTCCTCTTATAGTCCAGTTAGATCTTCATTAAAGCCCCTCTGAAGTAGTCACTCTGATTTCCCTGCAATGCTGACTCTAGAATTCTGAGACCAGAAATAGCTATACAGGGTATAACATGCATTGTCATTCTTCAGTGTTACCTCTGAAACTCTGCACCTTATGAAATAAATCTTCCTAGAGTCATTTGTATGGAAGTTCATGATTAGCAGTAATGGTTAGAAGTTAACATTTTTCTCTGGAGAAGATAAGCTTGTTGTTAAAGGTGTCAAAGAGATTTTTATAGACGTTTTCATTCTTTAGGTCTAAAAATGCTAGAGGGAAAATAAGCAGCCACCCTTATCTTGCAATATTGTTTTAAAGTTTCCTTAGTCAACTTTAAGGTGCTGCATATAATTTAAATCTAATTTAAACTTAATTTTTGCTGTAAATAGTCTTGCCCTCATAGATGTGATTATATAGGCTGCATTCCTGCCCCCTCCCAAAGATTCCTTTATTATCATGCATGTTTCTTTTGTTCTCATAATTTCTTGAATTTTTTTCTCACCATTTATTTGTGACCTTATATATAAATATGCCATTTGTAATATAGCCAAAGCATCACGTTCATGGAAGTTAAACAGGACTTTTGGTAAAAATAGAATACTGTATTTTTGCCTTCTCTTTTATATTAAAAAATAGCTGCATGTAACATTAATTATATGTTTGCCTCTTGTCTAGAAATTCAAATACTTCAGCTGGAAATCTGCTTAATACTGGCTTTCCCAACATAACCTTTATGTTAACATAGATTTCTAGTTCCATATTTATTGTTAAATCTTCCTTTCCCAAGCAAAGCAATTACTCTCCTGACTATCTCTCCATAAGATTCTACAAAAGATACAGGTTAGAAGTTTTGACTTGACTATAGTTTTCCTACTGTATGTAAAACCTCTTAAAGGAAAGCATCTTATTAAAGATATTTAGATCATTAGAAAATAGTGTGAAATAATAATAGAGTTAACATTCATCCTGCATTTGTTGTGATCCCTGTATACCCTGAATTCTTTATAGGGACCACCTCCTCTGAGGTAGTTTACGTTATCACACCCATTTTACAGATAAGGAGACTGAGTTTTCATGGGTTGAGTAGCCTAACCAATATCACAAAACTGATAAGTAGTCGAGACAGAAATGACCCAAGACAGTATGATTCCAAAATCCATACTTTTAATCACTAGCTAATATGGCATCTACATTATTTCATTTGCATTTCTAATCTCTCAAATTTTGTGATTAACAGTGATTATATAAGTGTCCTGTGCTTGAAGTAGGTTGGGAAGTAGGGGTCCTTTTTATTTTTTTAAATCTTCTTGATGAATTATACTTCTTGCTATCAGTTGAAATCACCTGACCTAGACAATACAGTGATTTAAATTAGTGAAGAAAATGAATATAAATAGAGAAGAGTGATGAAGACTTCAATGATCAAAGTTTTGTTTTATTTTTCTCTGAGAACAAGAGGGTTTAATTATTACTCAGAAAGTGAAAATGATTCATAATATCAAAGATGTTTGAATTATACTTAAAATAAATTGCATCTACCACACAGGAAGATATTTACTCAAATAAATAGGACATCATCTTATCCAAAATGTTATAACTGCATGGATTATGGGGCTTCTCACTTGAAGCAAGTGCTGGTATCACAAACAGAAACACCCACTTGTCCAGAGATATGGATTCTTGGTCCCTGGTCTCCCCGTATTTTACAGCACCTCTGCTTAACCATCAGGTTCTGCATCAGGTTACTGGGGGCCTTCCTCTGGCTCATAGCTGCTTATCTGCAAGACAGCTTGGGTCTTAGAAACTAGGTATCAGCTTAAGCAAGTTAACACTTCCTTGTCTGCTTAAAGAAAAGTAGCGCACCATAAATCTAGGAAGATTTCAGGAGGTATATGATATTGATGAAGGGTCACAAAAGTGCTATCTAGAGCAACGAAAAGACCTCCGTGTATCTGCATTCAGATAGCAATGGAAACAGTTTACTGAAGCAGAGACTTTCACAAACTTGATACGCCGTCTGTGCCTGCTGAATGTTATTGCTTCATCATTCAAATAATTGTTATTTATATCTTAAAAAGTGAAATTTGTTGTTTATCTAAGATAATCTACTTTCAGTGAACATGGTTCTCCTGTCAGCCACTGCTCCCACGATCAGGCAGGGGAAAGAGCTCTTTACTGGGAGCTGTGCAGTTGAGTGTCATTCTGTGACAGACCTCTTCTTTGGTTGGTGTGTTTACATAAAATTAAAAACAGGAGAAGCTGAACTTAGTTAACCAGTTGGCAAATGGAATTTTAAATCTATAGGACTGTTAGTAATAAAAATAACAATAATAATAAAGCAGGTCTCTTAGTAGTGAACTAGAACAAGTTTTATTCTTTGCTGAGAAAATGATAATAGGGCAAAGTTTGTTTGCAGCCTATACTCTATTTTGCTATGCCTGAAAAAAATAGGCATTAAACGTCAAGTGATAATGACAATGTCCATTTGCGATCATGTCACTAATCAATTGTTTTCTATAGCTGTCTAATTCTTCATTCCAATTCCAAACACTTTTACTCCATTTTAATTTCCTAAACTTCTGCTCAATTAATGAATTTATCTTCAACTTCTGGACAAATATAAATCTTTGGGTATGCAAAGAGCTAATGTCTACTTTTTCCTATTGCTATCTTTACATAATTAATTCTGTGCATGTAGACATGCCCATCAGGGGTTGCCAAGAATAATATGATAGCTTGATCTCCTTTCTCATTTTCTAGATAAAAGCCTCAGGTAAGTATGAGGGTTACCTTATTAAGTCCAGCTAGGCCTTGTTTTACAAATATCCTGGCCTCCCACCCCATCATGGTTCATTTTACTGTTGTCTTATCCAGAAACATACTTCAAAGGCCTTTTAGAAGGGCAGCTGATTTTCACAGTCTGGAGAGCTTTGGTTTAGGATCCTTCAAGCTTTCCCAAGAGAAGCTCATGCATTGTCTCTGTATGATCTCTTGGTATGAAGCCTTTGGGTTTGGACATATTGGCTGCACATGTGCTGCAGTCCAGTATTGTGTACTTGAGAAGATAAGTCAAAGAGAATCCACAGTCTCTATCCGTTTCCCAGCATTTTGGTTTTGCATTGTTATGCCCCCTTCCAATGAAGAATAATGGGATGAGTTTCTTTTGTTCCAGAAAGCATGTCTCAGCACCAAATTTTCACTCTTCCTAGGTTTAAAAAAACCCACCAGCATATTTTTAGAAGAGAAATACATCATTCACCTATTTTGTTCTAATGGAAGCTGAGTCTTTAGAAAGTATGTATTTGATGTTCTGGCGGACGTAAAATGGAATGGATTCTCAGTGCACGCTAGAATCATTTATGAGTTAGCGTCTGTATAGTGATAGTATATCTATTCACTGTCATTTAAAGAATTAGGATTTGCAGAATATCAGAAATTTTATTTCATCACTTTGAGTATTTGAGTAACCTTTTGTTACGTGTGCTTGAAATTTCCAGGTCTTACAAAAAAATTCAAGCTAAAAATGTTTTTATTTGGGATAATGTTTGGCCGTATCAACAATGAATGGTGGCTGATTATATGGGCTGAGAATAAAGTGAATGGTATTCTTTTTAAAACCTAAAAAAATCAGACAAGAAAGATGGGCTGGTGATTCAAATGCATGATTAGCATCTCTTTAAGCTGACTTGTTCTTGTCTAGTCATTAGAAGTCTCTACCTTCTGTAGTTGTTGAAAAACCTGTTTTCAAATGTAGTCTTTGTAACTCATCAGATGACTTACAGGAAGGCTTATGTTGACTTTCAGGGGAGGATTTGCAAACTAGTCATCAACAATCCACATTTCCACTGATGAACATCTGAAATCCTAAAGTTTTCAGGCGTGTGGCATGAAGTGTATTGCCAAAATGTGGTATCTTAATGCTGTGTGATGTAAATGATTTGATTAAGTCGACAGTCAACTACCAAACATAAGAACCTTATGTCAAGTACTAGTTATGAATATGAATCAAGCTAAGTCCGAAAGAAAGTTGCAGTGACGAGTGAAAGAATTGAAGATTCTTAACTTACTAAAGCCACACATTATTTTTGAGGAATCATTTTTAAAACTTTTTTTTTTTTTTTACAAAAAGGAAGGAAAGTTAAAAAGAAAATCATGGCGCAGAGTGAACTTGAACGTTCAAGAGGATTACGGTGATGTATTTAATGATTCTCTTCTGATGGACTTCAGTGTCTGTGCCAAGCAAATGAAATGGAAATGAGGAAAATTAAATTCAAGTGTTTGCCTTATGAAACCTCATTTCTTCTGGCAGGATCTGAATGAGGACTTGTTTGACTAGTCAACCCTAGATATTATCTCTTATCCAACATGTGCCTGTGGTTTGGATGGATTTCTTTCGTATTTTTATGCAGCTGTCAACGGAGAAAGGAAGAGCTCACTGTCCCCCACTAGAAATCTACATATGTAGAAAGATTTAAAAAACCCTGGAAGACAAACTTCAGTCATCATTCATTTACTCATTCATTATTTCATTCATTTATTGTTTCATTTATTCAACAAACATTTATTGAAGCACTTCAAGGCAGTGTGCTGAATCTGACTAGACACATAATATTTACGAATAGGACTTCTAAAATTATGGCTTCTTGGATTTGTTATGGAAGTTTTCCTTCTAAAGTTCCTTAAAAAGTTAAAAACATTTTTGCAGTGAGAAATACTAAAAAAAATCAGTTAAAAGTTGCTATGGATTTGGAAAAAGCTGAAATCCTTTGATGATAATTTTGAAGTAATCAAAATATTATCATATAGATTACATGAATAATTAATGCAAAAACATCCTATTAAAAATTTTGGTCCCAATATGCTTTGCCTCAGATATTATTTAGCAGAATTGTCATTAGTTCTGGAAATTTTTCTTAGCTCTTAGAAGACAGCTATGTATTTGTCTATGTATGTGCGTGTTTGGCTGTGTGTATCTTTTAAGAAGAGGATTAAATTAGTTATGTCAAAAGATTTTTAATTGCAATCCACAAAAGGGTTGGAAACTCCATCTTACACTAATAGGGGGCATGGGGATGATGTGATTTTTAGTTTCAGGTTGTCTTTTTCAAAGCATTATTAAAGTTGTGTCTGATAGTTCCCTTTTAATTTATCATCCAAGCTCTGCATGTGCTTGGAAGATCACCTAAGTCTAAAGTTTCTTGTTTTGTTCAGGCCCCGAGTAGGAAATTTGACCAGTGTTCAGTGAAACTTTCCCCAGTAAGGACAAAAAAGTGACTGTGGTTTTACATTAGTAGTAGTCAGAGTTAAAAAATTTTTTTCTAGTAAAATTTTTTCATTTAACCGACAACTTTCCGAACCTCCTGCGATCATAGTTGCCTGTCATCTCCATTCTGTAGATGAGCAGTCTGGGGCTCATACAGATTGAGTGAGTTGCTCAAGGTCCTCCAACTTCATTTTGGCAGAAACTCAAACTAAATCTTCTCATGCCAAGTTGTATGCTCTTTTTCATTACAACTTAGGTACCTCCAAGAAATCTTCGGGATTAATAAAAAATACTATGCGTGTAGAAGGAACTAGAAACATTATTACTTACCCATGCAGTTATCAAATTCACACCTTTGTTTTTGATTGACAGTAAGGGGAACAGGCTTTAGCAGTTTCGTTTTACCCATCATTTAATACCTTAAAATTCAAGACAGCTTCTAAAAGAGTAAGAGGGTAGGGAATAAATCTTGGGCTTGCCCCAAAGGAAGTCTATTCTTTGCTGAAAGCAATATTTATTCCACTCTGTGTGTGTGTGTGTGTGTGTTGGCATGTGTTTGCAAGCATACGTGCATATGTATGTTTTAACTTCCCTTAAGGCTGCGTGCCTTTGTCTCAGATCTCACTGTGGACCAGTGGTAGTGGCCCTTGTCTTACGGTCACTTTCCCTGGGTCACAAATAGCTTTCTTTATTGCATTAGAGGGCTATAAATTTTTTGTGATCCCAAGCTGAGTTTTAACCAGTCACCTCAAGGTGAAGAGCTCAGTATCATATTACTGTTTCCTTGGGCTGTCATCCATTGCCCCTGACCGACATGTCATAAATGTTTTAAGAGTCTGCAGCTCTTTCAGCTTGGTTCTAATCTGAGGTATACAGCTCAGGCTCACAGCTCAATGAATCTTGGAAAACTCGCTCCTGCACTTGTGTGTCCATGCAGAGCAGCCAGACTCTTCAAAATAAATGGTGATGTGTCCTGGCCTATTTCAGGTTAAAATGGATTCCCCGTGAGTCTAGTGTTAAGGACAACAGTATTGCACCAGGCTTTTTTTCACCCAAAGAGCTATTAGTCAGACATATGAGCCATTTTGCAGGAAAGGGAAGAATTGTCCTGGAAATGCTTTGGCTGACTTCTAAAAGAGCTCTCAGGAAGTGATGTATGCTCTCGAGCACTCTGTTATGAACTCTGTTAAGTGTTGTGGATATGTATTAAAGTACCGGACGGACACTCATACACACGCAAAGACATTTTGGATTAAAATAAGTTCTAAGCAACCATCTAGGACACCTCAGAAAGAAATGCGTGAGAATTGTATAGACAATGGCTCTAGGGTTTCGAGGGTGGAGGAAATACTTTGTACTGAGGAAGACTTCCTTAGTGAAATAAGTTTGAGTTGCATGTTAAAGAATGATGGGATTTGGAGGACCAAAAAGAAGAGAGAGAGTATTCATGAACAAAATAACAGAGAGAAAAAGTGAAAGCCTTTTAGGGGAATAAGGAAATGAGTCTAACTGTAGTTAAGGGTTTACAGGAAGGAGAATCAAAGCAAAGAGAGTAGAAATTAAGACTGTGGGCCAGATTATCGAAGCCCTTAAGAGGGATCCGACCTTACCCTGAAGCATTTCAAAAAATGCTTTCACCTACTTCCTATTCAACTATTTATATAATACTTTGTCTTCCATGGGGTGTTGCCAAATTTGTATTTTGCCCTTTATAAAAGTGGGGAAAAAAGGAAAAAAGGAAAGAACTCAGCAAATTTAGATTCTATTCCTGAAGAATTTGGGTTTGCTGAAGAGAGGACTTTCCTCAGATCATTTCATTCAAAAAAAATTATCTCTTTGTTCAATCCCAGCTGTAAATATTAGCAACCTTGATTTAACTTGGTGATGTGCATTCATCCTTTAAAGAGGTCAGTCTCTAAGGCTGAGTCCAAGAGACAGTTTCCTTCGTTGTTACTCACTACAGTGCTCAATGATATTAATTCAGAAAATAAACTTTCAAGTGGAATTTAAAACTGATATGTTCTACTTGGCATTCTGACCAAGAGTTAACTATATGGAAACTAAGGAGTAAAGAAAGTTTTGTTTTTTAAAAAATAACACTTACTTATAAGTATATTATCTTTAATAATACATTTAGACATAGCATAACTACATTTCAGCACTTGCAATTTGTTTAGTTCTGGTTGCTATAAATTCTAGAACTGTATATTTTTAATTTACGTTCTGAAAACACTTTCAGGGTTTCCTAACAGCTTCTTGAATTTTTGATAAACGTAATGAAATGACTGGTGATAGATATCTTCCTCTGTGTTTAATTAAGATGCAAAGTCATTTACCAAAGGAAGAAAATTATTATGTGAAGATAGAATGTAGAAGAAAAATAAAGAAAACCTGTTCACGAGGAAATAGTAGTAGATAAAGACTCAGATTAAACTTTCATGGATGAAAAATATCAAAGCCTTGTTACAGAAGGAATTATGTAAAATGATCAGCTCCTTATACTTTTTGTAGTTCAAATGTACTAATAGGAACTTAAACTCTATTTAGAGAAAAAGAAATCTGCTTAAAGAATAACTTCACTTTATTCTGAAATAGGAACGTTTTCTATTTATGTATCTACTTTATTCTGAAATAGAAACGGTTTCTACTTATATATAATGAGTTTTGTAAACTGAAACTTTGTGCAGAATATGGTGCTTCATATTTTTGTCAGTTCAATTGAATCTTTGGAAAAAAATTGCCTCTTCAGCAATTAAAGCTCTAAAATATACTCAGATAAGTCACACTGTAGATGTAACTGCAGTAAATGCCTCAAGTAGATCTGACCTCATTGTTTATGATCATTCATATAAGAATTGAGGTGAAGTTTACCTTTGCATTTTTTAATAGAGTAAATAAAATCAGTACCATTATATATGAGAAATTACTTCTAAGCACTTCCAAATTCTCTACTTTGTAGAAAGGAAGAGAAGCTAATATTTATTAAAAAGACGTGCCGCCATGTACCTTCCCTACATCCTGTGAGGTAGGCATTCTAATGAATAAACTGAAGATCAGAAATAAAACTGGCGTGCTCAAAATGGATTGCAGTTGTTTCATTGGAAGAACATTTATTTCCTGGGTTTTTTATAGGCATGACTGTTACCTTTTGTTATTGAAGTTTGCCATGGGGAAGGGTGAAGTCAGTCTGATTTTTTTTTTTTCCCCCTCTCTTAGTAATGACCTGATCTTTCTGTCAGGATGATTAAATGACTCTTTATTTGTAACTTTTGAAGGTTATGTCTCCAACTTGATTGCCCTGTGTCAAATTTTCCTGGGAGGTAATTCAGGCCTTCGTTTGTTTACGATTTCTTTGAACTACTGCTTCCGAGTTTCCCACTGTGCTTGTCCAGCCGTCTTCAGGTGCCAGGCTCAGCTCCCTTTTCAGTCCTCTCTGAAACCTTTTATTAATAAAGAGTTGTTAAGTTTCATGAGACCAAGTTGAATGGAACAAGGTCCCTGCTCTCCAGAAGTTTACAGATTTATGGGGGAGACAGACAGATTAAACCAACCAGTTTAGTACATTATGACACTTGTGATAATAGTGGCACCCGCTGGGTTCACTGTAAGAAAAAACATCTCAAATCTATCCCTTGAATATCCTGAGAATTTTTTTTTTTAACCTGTTGATAGTCACCACTGTTTTTATAGTAGATTTAATTTTCACGTCTTCAATGCAATTTAGATAAAAGAGAATTAGATTCTAGTCCTGGATCTGACCCCAAATTCTAGTGAGGTATTTATCCAGAAGTATTTACTCATCCTTAGCATGGGGAAAAGATACTTGGTCTGTTCTAATTTGTGGGATTATGGCAAAGTTAAAATAAGGTACTTTAAAAATTGAGCAGTTCTCTTAAAATGTACCTTAATGCTTTCTTATCATTGGATTCATTTTTATTTCTGTTTCTAGTGGATAGGGAAGACTGAGTTGGCATACATTTTGTGACCTCTGTAGATAATGAATATGAAACTTAGCACAGTACTTGGAATATTATGAACAATAAGTATGAGCTATTACAAAATTTACTGAAAATAGTAGTGTTTTCATGAAATGGCAAAATTATTTACCATTGATGCCTTTTATTTTGATCCTCCCAATAGAATCTGACAATGCAAAGTTTTCTCATTTATGCAGTTTGAATGTTTTATTTTTGAATCAATGAAATTGGAAAAGCAAACTTTGGTCTTGTTTAATAATTTCTCCATTATGAATGATATTCATGGTGAAATATTTATTAGCAGGCTAGGAATTTTCTTATGTTTATGGATTGGAAACAACCCAGTTCTCTTACTATTAGAAAGTTTTAAGAATTTATGGTTTCATGTGGACTTTTAAAATTTGAACTGGTTTTTCCAATGTGCATGTGGTTAAAATCTCAGAATCACTGACTTGAACCTCAGTTCCCTTTGGCCACAGTTGGCATTGGAACCTTAAATTGTGCCTTCATGCCTTACCCTCACTGTGGAGCCATAATTATTCCAATTCTTCACAAATTCAGAATTATTTTTGTCATCTAATAATATTAGAAACGTAGAATCATGAAGCCGAGAAAACAAAAGATGTCTTTAGTTTACTTTTCTTTACATTTACCTCTCATCTGGGACCTTCAACTTAACTTTATACCTAGGCAGATAAGGAAAAAAAAATTTTTTTAACAATGCATCCTCTTGCTTATTTTTGAAACCTAGAGAACGATGAGGTTACAAAATCTAGAAAACAAAATCATAGATATCAGCACTAACTTTGATAATTATGGACTACATAAAACACCTCTGATACTTTAGCTGAATTGCGTGACATATCTCATTGCCCCAAATGCCTTTTAATAGGGGTTTTTACGAATTAGTATCTAAGATGAGAAGTTTTTCTTTTAATGGTATCTTCTCTAGTTTATAAATCATCTTCTCTTTGTATCTGCAGAACGGTGTTTTGGTGAACACCTGTGCAGAGCACTGTGTCAGATACCTTTCAGAAATTAAACTCAACTGAGACAGGCCCTCAACTGTGTGAACTAACATCCTCAAGCATCGGACAAAATGGCTAAGGTTAAAACTTACAAAGCACTTATCTAATACTCAGATGAGCAGCGTAAACTATGCCTTTCCATGTGTGTCGATTTTTAAAAATATTATTTCAAATTTTAAATAAGTTTTTCGTAAAAATGTATTTTCAGTTAAAAAAAGGAAACTTAGAGTCTATTCATTACCTCCAGAGGCTTCAGAGTATTAAATAACTCCTGTACTAACTTTTTTGGAGGCCAGTCAAGTTGTGTGTTGTTTTAAAAATATAATGATATGAATAGTATATAGAATAAGGCTTAAATAATAATCAGAGAACAGTGTATATCTGAGTACACTGCAGCTATTTGACCCAGTGTTTAACTATTATAGGAAGACTAGTTATTCAAGGAAAAATACAGGTAAGACATACTATGCAGAGAGCAATAAATTTTTGAGGAATATAAATCCTAATGTACATGCTTGAGTACCTGTATTTAATAACAGAGTTTTAAAAATAAATGCAGGAAAAAAAGTAACATACATTCCTAGAGGTGCAGCAGAAAGCTCAGTCAGTAATGGATTAAATGATCTTAAAGCTGAAGTGGTCAAAAAGAGCAGAGATCCACCGAATGTGAAACAGGGACCTTGAACTTCGAGTCTCTTTCCTGGTGTGCATTAGAGTCCACGTCTATCTTTCAGGCAAGGGTGATACATGAATCACTTCAGACTTCAAGGCATGGGTTAGGCAGTTTTGTTGCCATTTCGGTGTTAAGAGGAAGAGGCTGGGGATGGGGAGTGTGGTTAAATTTATGTTATGGGTGCAGAACCCCTTGTTTGCTCTATCCAGTCCAAATGCTTTATGAAACCTAAGGATACTTACCATCTACATGATTTATGAGTGTTGATGTTAACCTTAATCATCCTGTATATGCTGTTTCCCTCAAAGAGAGTTTTTGTTTTTACTAAAATAAAAAAAAAATTGCCATAGCATGAATACTAACAGGAGCTTTATTAAAGGCTGGGATAAAGCCATGACTCTTGGATTACTTGAATGTTGTGTCTCCACTGGCTTCTTGGAACATTTTGCTCAGCTGAGACAGTCCCTCAACTGTGTTAACTAACATCCTCAAGCATCAGACAAAACCACCCACGGATGGTTGTTAGACAGGTCCATATTCGTCCCTCATTGTACTCGCACTCACGTTCTGGAGAGGAGGGATTCCACACCAGCTAGGTGACAGCAAGAAGTCCCATTATTCACTGTCTGTCAGACCCTTTTCTTGCCCTGCCTCCCCACCTCTTTGCCCTGCTGAACCCTATCATACAGCCCCCCTGTGTCAGAGGTCCTATCAGTGAACTTATTTCTGGTATTTTTGTTTAATTAATCGGCTTTATTTTTTTTAATGGTTTTAGATTACAGAACAGTTAAGCATATAGTACAGAGAGTTTACATATACCTCATCCTCGCTTCACAGTTTCCTCTATTGTTAACATCTTGCATGAGCGTGGTACATTTGTTACAATTAATGAACAATACTGATACAGTAATATTAACTAAAGTCCATACGTTTTTTACATTTCCTTAGTTTTTACCTAATGTCATTTTCCTATTCCAAGATCTCATCCATGATTACCATGTCACATTTAGTCATCATATCTCTTTAGACTCCCTTTGGCTGTGGCAGTTTCTCAAACTTCCCTTGTTTTTCATAACCTTGACTGTTTTGAGGATTACTTACTCATCAGTTACTTTGTAGAATGTCCTTCAGTTGGGATTTTTCAGATGTTTTTAATAATTACATGGGTTATATATTTTGGAGAGGAAGACCACAGAGATAAAGTACTGTTTTCATCACATCTTATCAAGGGTAGTTACTATCTACATGATTTATGACTGCTGTTGACCTTAATCACCTGGCTAAAGCACTGGTTGTTCAGTTTCTCCATATTTGTGGTATTTTGATAATTCTTTGGACACTTTCAAGAGACATTCAACTAACTCCTTTAAATAAGGTGTGTAAAGTGATCCTGATGTTTTGAGAAAGCAACTGTCCTAGGCTCCTATGAGTAAGAGGGGACTCTTCCAAGAAGAGTTAACAAGAATAGTCAGTTGCGGATGATGAATAATTATTAATAGTCCAGAAATAATTCCAATGGTCAAGCATAGGGCAGGATATAACATTGCTTTCTTATTTAGAAATGGTAAGAGCTCTATTAATTATAAAGACAGAATCAAGATTGCTAATTAGAGAGGAGCCCACACAGCTTCTCTATGTATTTTTGAATATTTTCAGTGTTATATGGTTCAAATCCTATTACAAAGATCCCATCACTAAATGTATCTCAAGGCATAGATAGGAGAGAGGTTATCTGGAATACAGTCATTTAAAGGCTAATCCACCCCCCCATTTTTCCAACTTTATCATCATTATTAGACAAATTGGCATCTATTCCTTCAGTTTTATGGATGTTGAGAGTCAAACATGCAACATATGTTTTAATTTACCAAGTAAGATTCTTTTTCCCCTTTTGGTACCAGAATGTTTCTGAGTTGAACATTCAGCATCCTTTGGCTAATATGTTAATTATGCATTATTCATAGTGAAAGGTTCAGATTCGTTATGCTGCAACTGTTCAGTCCTTGACAAATAACTCTTATAGGTCACATCCATTTTTAAGTAAATAAAGAACAGCAAGAACTGAATTTCTTCTAAAAAATGTGTAGTACTGGGAGCTTCTTTGGCAAGTTACCATCTACCCTTTTGCTTTAAGTCTGGAAGACTCATGCGCTTTCCAACAAAGCTAATAATATTTTTAGGGGAGGGTCCTCCTGGGGCTTCCTTTTAGCTTCCACATCCATTACCCCTTTGGCTTACTCTACTCTCCGCCATTTAGTAAAGTTTATGGTAGCTTCTACCTCATCCTTTTAAAATATCCTGGATATGTTTTCGGGGTAGAAGACTCTTATGTATTCTCATTTATTCTCTTAACAATTTTTTATTGAGCACTTTTACGTGCTAAGCAATGTCCTTGGTGCTATCAGTGCAAGAATGAACATATTCACTTGGCATGCGCAAAGAAGATTTAGTAAGTCAGTTCTGCTGGAACGCTGAATACCTGAAAGGAACAGAGGAAGATAAGGTTGGAAAAGTGGTAGATGTTGCACAGTACCCAGAATGTCGGACTAAAGTTTTTGCATTCTATCCCTTGATGGCATTTTATGCAATGGAAATATATAATCAGAGATGTCCTTAAAGAAGATTAATTTAAGGGCAAAAGAAGCTAGTTTACTTGGAATTTTACAATTGTACAGGTAGATGGAATTGAAGATCTAAATTGAGGTGAAGTAAGTGGAATCAGAAGAAAGAATTAGTGCAAGATATATTGCAGAATGGACAAGAAAGAGAGTAGTCAAAGTTTATAAGATTGGATCCTGAGAGAAAGGGATGTAGTATGGCTATTAACAGAAATGAAATCCAAGGGGTACATCTGAGGGGAAGATAAGTTCTGTTTCAAAAATTCTGTATCTGAGGAGTTTGAAAGTTATCTATGTAGACATATAAGACAATTAGAAATGCAGGCTTGTATCTTGTATAGGGCCTAGGGCTGGCCTTTTAAATGCAATAGAGGTGATGGAGCCCAGGATGCAGAGGTTGAGAGAATAGACCAAAATGTAGACAACAGGCAAACAGATATAAAAGATGACTGAAATGCAAAGGTCAGAAAGGAATGGAATGAGAACCAGGATAACTGGTGTCATAGAAGCCAGAAGAAGTATCAAATGCTGTTGTGAAGTCTAAGGTTGGGGACTGAAAAAAGAAAAAGGTCACTGAGTTTGAAAAGTTATTGGTGAATATTGAGAAGCTCTTTTAGAATTGTACGGGTAAAAATCAAAATCCAAGAAAGAATAAGGCATATATAAAAATGGTACTTAGGGGCTTCCCTGGTGGCGCAGTGGTTGAGAGTCTGCCTGCCGATGCAGGGGACACGGGTTCATGCCCCGGTCCAGGAAGATCCCACATGCCGCGGAGCTGCTGGGCCCGTGAGCCATGGCCGCTGAGCCTGCGCGTCCGGAGCCTGTGCTCTGCAACGGGAGAGGCCAGAACAGTGAGAGGTCAGCGTACCGCAAAAAAAAAAAAAAAAAAAAAATGGTACTTAGGATTAATATTTGAGAAAACAGAGGAGCACCAAGCAATATGTTCCAGAAAACAAAACAAAACAAAACAATCTGAAAACCAGCCAAGTAGCTCACAGATGTGAAAACTGCTGATTTATACAAAGTGAGAGATTGGCATAGCATTATAAATGAGTCATGCTGGGCCTACAGGACATAATAGAATATGGGTTTGGACAATGGGCATAAAAACCCAGTATGTGGTTCTTGGTATAGTGTTGCTTGTATAGTATCATACCAGAACAAATTCTCAAGGAATTCAATTTAATATAAAAAGTAGTTTAGGCTCCCCTGTAGTGTTAGAGAAATTAAGTATGTGATGTGAGAATAAACATGTTTCAACCATCTGAGTCGCCAGGAATGATCATATCTTGAGAATTTTCAGTGGATAATAGTTTTTTTTCTACTTTATATTGCTGATTTTTTTTTTTTTTTTAAGAGGTAATTTTAAGCAGTTTCCTTCATTACAGTTTTAGTTTTTAAATTTCAACTTTGCAAGAAAAATATTAATACTGTAGCCTATATTTGGGAAAGGCATACCTATAATGTATTTCTTTTTTTCTTTTACATATTTTTTCCTTTCAACAAATGTTAATTAAGTCCCTTCCAAACCCTGTACCAGGCACCGAGGAATCAAAGGTGAATAAGATGTGTCCTTTGCCCTCAAGGAACTTGTATTCCTATCATGGAGACAGATGAAACAAATGAATGTTGCAGCCTCTAAGACAATGTACATGATTTCAAGAGGACACAAAGCAAGGGAACTCTGTTCTACTTGGGGGCAGGGTCATTAAGAAAAAGCTTTGGAAATTTTGTGACACTTAAGATGAGTCTTGAAATATGGATAGGTGGATTGTTCTTGTCTCTTAGAAAAACATACTTGTAGTCTTTCCCCCTTCAATTTAAATTGTTTTTCTATTGCTGAATTTAAAAGAATGGATGAGAGGGAAAAGAGAAAAGATGGACTTGAAAAACTGGGGAGATGACAGCTAGTTTTTTTGCCCCCTTATTTTATATCTTTCTGGGAGATCATTACAGAAACCTGTCTACTCTTGTAAAAGTCCTACATAAAACTGTTTTGCTTTAATATGAAAATTATTGGCATTGCTATGTTTTGGTCATACTGAATATGTAGTTAAAGAAGAAATGGAGCGGTCTGGAGTATATGGAGTATTGCAAATTGTCATACTGCCCTTTAGAAGTTGTTTTTCGTTTTCTAGCTTTTGTCACAATCACATTTTTTACCTTTCAGAAGCGGTAAGTAAACAAATTAACCTGTATCAGTAAGTCAAATAGATGTCTATTTTACAGTTAACAATATCAGAAATTCTTAGACTAGTTTTCTTAGGCAAATACTTGGATTTGTTTCTCAAAAGGTCCTGAAACAGATGAATGCTTCTTTGTTTGGAAGTCCTATTAAATTTTCATTACAATATCAGATTTTTTAAACCGCTTGTTTCCTTTAGAAAGTTTTATTTTAGAAATGGTCGTATAAGACTTGTTTTATATACTACTGTTTTCATAAATTTCCTTCTCTCATCGTATTGTATTTCTCATCCAATAATATTCTGGGAGAGATTCTTTTCTTCAGGAAACAACATTGTTTTGTTTAAAATTTCAGTCCTGAAAATGTGGTAGAGTTAGATCTGTTTGGGTTCATTACTAACACTTACTAAATGTTATAACAGTAATAATTGAAAACAAATGGAATTAATTTCTCTCTACCTTTCAAATCTAAAGAGATTTGCTTAAATTTTTCCTTTTTGCCTGAAGAGATAATCCAGAACATATTTATTTGATATGAGGCAAAAAATTCCAGAGGGTGATAGAGTATTGAAAGCTAAGTCATAATGGAATAGTAGATTGGAGGGACTTTGTACATTTTTCCTATTATGCATCAAACTTATGTATTAATCAATTCATACACATGAGGCAGAGGAGCTGCCCAGTAAAATAAGATGGTGTCTTGGGAAAAATGTGGAACATACATGAAATGGTTTTGAATTCTCCCAGCTGTACTACTCACCAGTCAGGTGACCTTCGGCCAGCTACTTAATCTCTATGAAACTTTTCCTCACCTGTTCAATGTGGATACCACTACTCTGCTCAGAACTTTTATGAGGATCAAATGAGATAAATATATAATGCTTCTAGCACAATGAATAGCATATAGTTAAGAGCTCAGTAATTTAAGGGAGTTTATTTCCCAAGTGAGAGATGAAACCTAAAAAGAGATCACTTTCATTGACGATGAGAAGGAAGGGATATATTTAGGAAATATTCATATAACTTAAGAGATAAAATCTAATAGTACAGTTGTGAACGAATAATAATAAATAGGAGGGAATTTGAGCCTGAGATGTCTAAAGCACATAAAACATGTAGGAATCTCATGTGATGCTCACTGGAACTCTGGGTTTAACATCTTTTGATAGTTACATAAAAAATATGACTGTTGGGCTTCCCTGGTGGCGCAGTGGTTGAGAGTCCGCCTGCCGATGCAGGGGACACGGGTTCGTGCCCCGGTCCAGGAAGATCCCACATGCCACTGAGCGGCTGGGCCCGTGAGCCATGGCCGCTGAGCCTGTGCGTCCGGAGCCTGTGCTCCGCAACGGGAGAGGCCACAACAGTGAGAGGCCCGCATACTGCTAAAAAAAAAAAAAGACTGTTCATCACTGTTCTTAAGGTTAGTTTACTGAATAACATATTTAAAATTAATTCCCCAAATTGTGTTTAATTAGGTGAGAAAAATAGAGGAGCTTTTGGAAAAGAATTGATCATTTTTTGCAGTGGGATACATTTATGTAAGAGTATCACAGATTTACAGAGTCCCAGAGGTGATTTATCCCTTGCTTCTGGTGTACAAACATACATTTTTTTTCTATTAGGATTAATTCTCTTAGGTAAAATACTATATGACTGTATTTATTTTTATTGTACTTTAAAAATCTTTAAAGAAACAGTTTAGTTTAGTGGTTAAGAGCTAAGACTCTGGAGCCAGACTGCCTGGGTTCATTTCCCAGCTCTACTACTTACTAAGTAGTTAAGAAGTTACTTAACTTCCCTATGACTCAGTTTTCTGATCTGTAAAATGGGGATAACAATAGTACCTATCACACAAAGTTGAGGTGAGGATTAAGTGAGTTAATGTTTGTAATAGAACAGTGCGTAGCAGATTGGTTTGTGCTATATATGTGTTAGTTGTTAATGTGGTGGTGATGACAACACAATTTTGTGATGATGATGTGCAAGCAGAAGCTGGCACGGTCCAGTTTTCTTGAGTAAAGCAAGCAGGCACCTGCTGTGAGTATAGACAGCTTTATACTGACTGGAAAGAAAGTCATTTGACTCACTTCCCATTTCTATCCCTTTTGTGATCTGAGTTTGAATTCCATATCGTTGATTCCTATTCCACATTGCCCCTATTGTCTCTAGTTATTTCAGTACCTGTGATATGATCTCAAAACTACCAGCTTTAACTCACGCCAACTCTTGGAAATGTAAAATAAAACTTTTTCAGGAAGATTGGAAGCGTGTGACACAAAAATTGGTGTGTCAGCTCCAAAATGCAGAAAACTGCTCTAAATAAATCAATATCTTTTGTCTTCTTATGTTTTGCAGTGGAACGATATAGACTTTTCCCAGCCGCTGCCACAATAAGACAGAATTAACTCCTTTTATTGTGTGAACTATTTAGCTCTCTGAACTTGAATTTTTATGGTTTTTATCATCACCTTCTCATCTTAGTTGTTTGTGCGTCTCCCTTTACATACTGGAATCCTCCCGTGGATAAGAGAATGTGTTATTTTTCAGCTTTTCACCACCCGTGCTTAGCACAGTACCTAGCCCAGAAAGTGCCAACATGTTTTGCTGTTGTCGAATGAATGTATTAGTCAATCCAAAAAGATTGCCCAAATGATTATAAAATTTTCAGTTTGTGTATACTAAACACTATTGTATACAGTTAAAATGGATTAATTAAAGCTCTGTGGGCTGTTATCCCGCCAACACTCACCTTCAGAACTGTCCCTGGGAGCCAGCACGCTGAAGCTGCTGGGCACACGAGGGAGGTGTTCCAGACTTAACGACAGGGCCCATAGGAAGAACACCCCCAGGATTTCAGCACAGGGTTCCACACGAGGTGGCCTGTGATGCTGAGTTGCAGGCACTCTCCAGTGTCGCGCTGCTCCTATCACAACATAGTCCACACTACACTCCTGCCCTGTGATTCTGCTAGTTAAGTTTTTTCCTCTATGGATTTTAACACTTCACCCAGAAGTAACTCTTCTACATGTTATAAGCCCTACTTACACATTTGAATGAGGTTAGGGCTAAGGGGTGTCTTTTTTGCCAGAATCCACTTGAATCTGGATCTACTCTGTTTCAATAAATGTGTATTTTTAACCTGATGCTAGAAAGCTGTGATAAGCAGCTTTATGATAAATACTCAAAAAAAACATTCTTTATTAGTTTTTTTGGTTTTTGAGAAAAGCCTGCTTGACAGTTCTGGTGATGCAAGTGTTTCATGTCTTATAATTTTATTCAGTTAAAGAAAAATGCAGATTTGAGAGTGTCTGGCAATATATGATAAGTAGAGAATCTTAAAAAATACATAAAGTATGCTAAAATTCCTCAAACCAGCACGATTGGTTTAATTACACTGCGATAAACACTCCGAAGGGGAATCATAAATATCAAGTTACTTTTCAATAGTACTGCGATCCTTGATCCTTGTTTTAAAAGTAAAACAAAACAAGCATGTTCTAGGAAGCGACTCATGGGTGATATTATTCTAATGTTTCTTTGAGTTCTGGGGGGTATCGAAAAATTCACAGAAAAATTAGTTTAATAAAGAAACTCAAACATTGCAAAGCGCTTCTTAGGAGACAAGTCAAGAGGCTCTCTGGACAGACCCTGGAAACAGAGGCTCTCTGGACAAGACCCAGATCCTGATATTCCAGGATCGCCAAGAAGAAAAGACAAGAAAACACCCCACCACCATGAGCTACAACCAGACCATGTCCATCCCCTCTCCCTCCCAGAATTGCCCTCTATGGGTGATAGCCAAAGAGTTGAATATATATCTACCAAACTACTCTAAATGTGAAAATTTCAGTCACCTAACACACAATGAGTGGGGAGACTATCCTTGTCAGAGTAATAAATGACTTCCTTACGTGGCAGATTTTGCTTTCTCCTCCAATCTTATCCTTCGGCACTTGATCTCAGTACAGCTTTCAGCACCATTGATTATGATATAGTTTAAAAATGCTTGAGGGAGTTTGCCTCTTTGTCTGTTTCCGTTTTAAAATGGCTTTATTCTTACCCTTCAGACAGTTGACATCATGGATCAATGGCTGCTCATTGTTCTGGGGCTGAAGTGCTTGAGGCTGGTGTTCAGTGGGGTCCAATACTAATACGGGCCGATGGCTGTTTAAAATCCTCAGGCTGCCGTTAGGCCCAGTGACCGCTAGACACAGAAGTGGCTGTCAGCATTAGCTGAGCTGTTTAAAGATAATGCTGCTGCTTTTTCTCCTTGGTGGCCAGTGGGGAAGAGGCAAGAAGTGGAAGGCTAGTTTTGTTTTTTAATGGAATTACAGAAATATAAATCTGGAAAGAAATTCCACAAGCTGATAGTCTATCCCATGCTCTCTAGAGCAGTGGCTTGGCCTTGTGCTGAAGTATTGCCATATATGTCTATTCCACCATCTTTTCTCTCTACTACATTTCTGTTCTAAAAATTTGTTGTTTTAAATTTTTTCCTTTACACGACTTTAATGCTTCCTGATTTGGTTTTCTATTTTCATTTAGCCCTTGTTCACTTATCAAACTGTTCACTATGTGGTACAGTATGTGGTACTATACCAATTAGCTTATCTCATGATTTACTTTAAACAGCGTTAGCATCACTGCATTATCCTCTGGCTCTACTTATTAGTGTAATAGATATTCTCATTAGGAATGGTATGCAAATTTGTTGGTCCTTTTCTCAATTAGGAGTCTGTAGAACACCAGGGTTAGGCACATAATAAGCACTCAATAAATGCTCGTCGATTAATAAATGAACAAGTTACTAGGGTCAATGGAAGTTGACAGTGGGACAAGAGAGCAAGTTCTACTTAAAGAGAAAGTTATAATTTTACTGTGAAGTATAAAGGAAGTATTGTTTACATGGTTTAAACTCCTGAAAAATCATATCTATGTGACCCTTCCATCTAGGGAATTCTGCTAAATGCTAAGAATATAGACATATATATTGTGCATGTTTAAACCTTCCGATTTTACATTGTCACTCAGAACCCCCAGGAAGCACGTGAGGTTTTGGCGTTTATATGGGCTTTCAAGTGAACACATAAGATAATACAGGTTGTTGATTTGACTGAATCTGAATAGATTATGTGGAAAGTAAAATAGACACAGAAAGTGCAATACACACTAAAATTCTTAATATATTTTTATTACATATTTTGTTAACTGTTTTCCCTTTGGGGCTATATATTTTCAATGTTAGTAAAAATTTTTGAGGAAAATATAAATTAAAATGTGTATACTCTCCCACAATTTTATGGAGAAGATCTAATACATTAAAAATGAGGTTTCAGTACTTTTATCTTTTGTCTATTTTTTCATTCTGTCTTTTTCAGATCACATAACACTAGTTCTTATGACTCTTTGCTCCTTCAAACATGATTCTGGTCATGTCTTGACTTTACTCCGAAACTTACAGACGAAAAATTTCTTCTTTATTTGTTAGTATGTAAACTAACTGTATGTACATCTAGCATGTACATCTAAAATGTTTCCCATTTTAACATATATATGGACAGCCAATCTAGTTATTCAGTATTTTATAATAATAGTATAGAAAGTACCTATAAATCACTTGAAAATTAAATTTTAAAGAACAAAATAATAAAATAATAATGATATTCTGGTTATTAGGACTGCCATCATAGATACTAGCACTCAGTAAGTGTTGGTGTTTTCCGGATTTTGAATTGACATTTGACTATCATGTCCCCATCATAAAACTGTGAGATGATGTTGCCATGTGGAGAATGTTACCAGCCTTTAGAGGATCCATCTGTTACTGAGAAACTCAATCACCTGTTTTGGTGGGAAATTACATTTTCCTTGTCTTTTTGCTCTTTTGGTTAGGGATACATATAAGAAAAGGCTCTCCTTACTTTACTGTTTTGTCTGAGGGGAACTATTTTGGGTAGAAATGTATGAGTTGGGGTCACCAATTGTTTTGTCATGTGCATACTGCTTTCAGTCTTACTAAGAAAGAATTTTGTGTTTTACTAGGGCCTGAGTAGCATCCGTGGTATTCTAGTAACTTGATAAAGAATTTATTAAAATAAAACAAACACGGTTTTCTTAAATGAAATATCTGTGATTTTCTTGAACTATAAGGTTCCATTGAATGCCTAAATGATGGCAGTATTGTAGTGTAAATCACTTAATCATACTCTCATGATTAATGAGAACAATACACCGAACTCCCTTTGGATCTTATGTTAATTTCATTACTCGAACTAAGTCACATCGTCAGGAATCCATCTGCCTATAAATTAGATTTGGATGCAGTTTAAGCAGCTTGGAGAACACCTTGGATTTTATACATTAGCTAAAACCCTGTTTAACATTTGTATCATTTGGCACGTCTGTGTTGTATGTTTTGCTCTATGACAGCAATAGAAAATTTTGAGAGTAGTTGTTTAAGTCCTCTTCAAAGCAAAGCAAAAAAAAAAAAAGCCAGTAGTACTGTGTGTATGGGGGGCGGGGCGGTAAGAGGTCGGGTCGCTAGAATGGTCCTATTCTCTGGAGCAATTTTGATTCATTTTTCAGCTAGTCCAAACAGCTCTATAAATACTGACTGTTGACCGTGCCTGGATACTCTACATCGTACTTTTTTTGTGGGTCAAATGACTAGTGTCTCAGCAAAACGATATTGTTTTGGTTTTTCTTTCTATATATTAAAGTACTGTTTTTAGTTGTGGCTATTGTATTATGCAAAGAACACTAAAAAATTAGTAGAATCCAAAGGTGAACAGCAAAGTAATAGAGGCTTGAAGATATGATCTATGAGAAGATATTAAAGAATTGAGTGTTTCCAGCCTTGATTGGAAAGCAACCAAGAAAGATATGACAGCATCTTAAAGTATATAAGGTAATGCTAGAACAAACAGAAGAACATTGATTATCAGTAGACCACAAAAACAGGTAAAGCTGCAAGAGTCAAAGCATATATTTTGTTGTGATGCAGACCTAAACCTTAAATATCTAGCAATCGACAATGAAATGCTATATTATGAAGCTAAAATTCCAGGGGACACTTACTACAGAAGATCTGCTGCAATTGTGTTATTCTTTTTGAATAAACACACACCCGGTGGAGGAGCCAGCCCAAAAGATGAAAATGGGTTTCATCCTTCTGAAATCTTTGGTCTAATAAGTCTCAATATTCTCATGATGCACATCATGGAGGTTATCTCTAGGGTCATTTCTAAACCCTAGAGGGATTATAATAGAAGATTATTTGCAGCAACATGGATGGACCTAGAGATTGTCATACTGAGTGAAATAAGTCAGACAAAGAAAGACAAATATCATATGATATTGCTTATATGTGGGATCTAAAAAAAAAGATACAAATGAACTCATTTCCAAAACAGAAACAGACTCACAGACCAAAGGGGGGAATGGTGGGGAGGAGGGATAGTTAGGGAGTTCAGAACTGACATGTACACACTGCTATATTTAAAATGGATAACCAACAAGGACCTACTGTATAGCACAGGGAACGCTGCTCAATATACTTTAAAAAAAGTTGTTTTTTGGCTGTGCCACGTGGGATCTAAGTTCCCTGACCAGGGATCGAACCCATGCCCCCTGCAGTGGAAGCATGAAGTCTTAGCCACTGGACCACCAGGGAAGTCCCTGAAAGGAACTCTGCTCAATATTATGTAACAACCTAAATGGGAAAAGAACTTGAAAAAGAATAGGTACATGTATATGTATAACTGAATCACTTTGCTGTATACCTGAAACTAACACAGCATTGTTAATCAGCTATACTCCAATATAAAACAAAAAGTTAGAAAAATAGAAGATTGGCAGCAGAAATTATGTTCAGGACTTAAAAGGTGTGTAAGGAGTTTGTTTATTCTGAGGTAAGAGGCCCAGATCTTGGTTTCTCTTCTTCCTAAACCACTCCCCACTTCTGCCATGTACCTGACACACACACACACACACACACACACACACACACACACACACACACACACACACTTTATCAGAGGTTCTCTGAGATAGCTCAGATTGTGTGTATAACAATACAGTAATCCCATCTGGAAATATAGTGAATGATGGTAAATATGTCCTCAGAGAAAAGCCCCAACCTGAAAGAACTGGATTGCAGGTATTAGACTGAGCCCAGAACACAGTGGAGGAGTGGAATAAACCATTAAACCCCACACTGTGTTGCAGAGTCAGGGCCACTCATGTTGGGGGCTGGAATGGGGTGGTGCTGAGGAGTGTAAAGTTTTATGTGGGCCCCCTATAGAGTTATGTAACAGTTATGTAACAGTTATGTGTTATTTAGCAATCTGGACAAGGACTGACTTGGCAGCTATAGTGCTGATTGCAACATTTATTATTGAGAAATGACATGTTGGTGAGGTTGGGGAGATCTGCAATGGTCATGGTGCCTGTCATTTCAGAGTAATCAGAAGGTTTCAGAAAGAAGACAGAAAACTTGCAGGGGGTTTTGCAAGCTGAGATTGTGGGTGAATCTGTATTACAGACTTCAGGAAGGAGAGAAATGGTGAAATCACTATCAATCACTAGATTTGAGAGACTCATGTTGACCTTACAATTGCAGAAAGAACAAAGTTCCAAAATCTGGGATCCTTGTAATATGACTGGTTATGCTTTAGACTGGAAATAAAACTTCAGTGATAACAATAACAACCTCAAATACCCATTTTGAAAATGACACAAGGAACTCTCATTGTTTTGCTCTATCTCAAAATTCACACATACAAGAGATGTAAACTGAGTTTATAAAAGAGGAGATATAACTAATAAGTAAGAAATGTTCACCCCAATTAGTAAAGAAAGAAATGTGAAGTAGCATTTTTCATCTGTTAACTTAGAAATTGCAAAATTAATGGTATTATATGGTGCTGGCACAGATATGAAGACCTGAGCTATCATATATTTCTAGTCAATTTCCACAAAAAGGATCTTTGACTACTTAGCTCAGGAGTCATATTTCTTTTTTTTCTTCTTCTTCTTTATTTTAGGAGTCATATTTCTGAGACTACATCCCAAGGAAATAAGCCCTATTGAGAAAAAACAAACAAACAAACAAAACAGCCCGTCTTGGTCTGTTCAGGCTGCCATAACAAAATACCATAGATTGAGTAGTTTATAAACAAAAAAAAATTATTTTTCACAATTATGGAGACTGAAAGTCCAAGATTGAAGGCCCTCTTCCTGATTGCAGACTGCCGACTTCTCACTGTCCCCACATGGTGGAAGGGGCAAGGGATCTCTCTGGAGCCTCTTGTATAAAGGCGCTAATCCTATTCATGAAGGCTCTACCTCCCAAAATACCATCACCTTGCAGGTTAGGATTTCAGCATATGAATTATAGCGGGGTACAAACTTTCAAACCATCACAAACCATATGCACAAAGATATCATCATGATATGTTGTTAATAGTAGTCAAAATGTATGGGCAACCAAAATGTTCAAGAGGATAAGAGATTATGTAATTTACTCTAAAATGAGATGTTTACTTAACCAAATATGATTAAAGATTTAATCATATTTATTCATATTAAATTAAATTTCCATATTGTGTCAGTACGATATGGAAAATGCTCATTATGTGAGATTCAGTTAAAAAAGATTAAAAATGCTATGTATGTAAAACATACATGGTCATGAAAATACTGAAGTCAAACAGCTGTGTTAGGGAAGTGAGAGTTTTTTAAAACTGCTTTTTAAAATTTTCTAAATTGCCTGTTCTGTAGTTATCTTGCTTTTATTTTTTAAAAAATTACATCTTTTAAAAATTTAGCTATTTAAGGTAAGCAGCATTATGCCTATTTTATAAATGAATAAATAAAATGAGTCTTCAAATGCTTAGAAGCCAGAAGCTTCCACATCTCCTAGACAACCCCAGTTCTCTCTTGTTTTTCTCCCAGGAAAGAAAACAGAGCCAGAGATAGATATAAGTACTTCATTTTTCATAGAACCCTTAAAGTGTGTTTGTTTTGGTTTACACTGAGTTCTCTGTTCCTCCCTACCTTCCGACCTTCCTTCTTTCCTTCCTTCTTCCCTCCCTCCGTCCCCCCCTTTTCATCTGGCTGTCAAAAGTGATAAATCTGTTGCATGTGCACCAGGCCCTTAGACTAAATATCCTATTTACCCATTACTAGTGTTTCTTCATTGCATTTATCTTTTCATTCAAATATAATGATCTAAATGCTGTGTTGAGTTTGGAGAGCCACTAATATGTCATTAGGAAGACCTTGATAAAAGAAGAGGGCAGGTGTCCCACCTGTGAAAAAGCAGTAATAGAGGGGATTAGTTTCCCAAGTCCAGCATGGGGCTTACTGCACTGGCCAGCTTCCAAGCTACCGAAGATATGCACAGCTGGCCTCGGAGGAGCCACCGAAAGAAACGGCACGTGCCCCGGTAGGCTTCTGGATATTTCATAGAATAGGACCGAAACTTAAAAGACAAGCTTTCAGTTTTACGTTACTGTTGGACTCTGACATTCCTTTGGTGCATCAGGCTACAGAATACGCAGTAGTGTTGACCTGATGAAGACACTATCCCAGTGTCTTGGTTTTATTTGAGATCTGACTCGCCTCTCATTTTCCTAAGACATTCTTTGATTACATTGGATTAGATGGGGAAAATTTTTTACCTCTCTAATCCCTTGCCTTCCATCTTCCATTCTATTCTGTTTTGCTTCTTTCTCTCTTAAATCATTACCATAATCTTGGCCTCAGAAAATCAGCCTAAGCCAAAGGCAGTCTCATGAGGGAGATATTACTTTCATGTGTGGCCTAAACATAGCACATAAACTACTCCCTGGAAAAGAAAACAAAAATTGTTCAGCAGGAGATGTAGAATATATTCTTCTCCAAAGAGAGTTTTTTTCCACTGTGCATCCTGATATTCTAAATGCTCCCCAATGATGAAGCAAAATGTGTGTTCCTCTCTGGCACTAAAGCATTAAAAAAAAAAACATTCTGTGACTCTTATTTTCAAGTGTTGTGAGGCAAAAAACAATTTTCCGTATTTTTCCTCCGAATGTTAAAGAGTTACACTGTGTTTAAATGATGAGGCTATCGGGCTTCCCTGGTGGCGCAGTGGTTGAGAGTCCGCCTGCCGATGCAGGGGACACGGGTTCGTGCCCCGGTCCGGGAAGATCCCACATGCCGCGGAGCGGCTGGGCCCGTGAGCCATGGCCGCTGAGCCTGCGCGTCCGGAGCCTGTCCTCCGCAACGGGAGAGGCCACAACAGTGAGAGGCCCGCGTAACGCATAAAAAAAAAAAAAAAAAAAAAAAAAAAAAAAATGATGAGGCTATCCATTAAAGCAGGGGAAGGGGGGCTTGCCGGGGGACATGAAGGAGTCACTCTAAAAGTATGGATATTTGAAGAATGCCAGTTCTAAAGATGATTTCTATATTGAGTTAGATAAAAAAGGTTTTTAAAACTTCTTTATGTTTCTGTACTTATAGGATATCTCTTATAAACCTTACTCTATTTCCTGGAAAGTTGCAGAATTAAGATAAAAAGCACAACTAACTCACAAGAGTTCTCTCGGGATTTTTAAGTCATCACTGCTACCTCTCTATGTGAAAGTCAAAGAAAATTTAAAGGCCACAATGTCTAAAGGAAGATCCTTGAAAGAAATCACAAATACTGTGTAAGAATGAGAATAATTTATCTGTAAGTGTTAGTGCCATGATGAAATTTGATTTGGTAGCTCGTTCATTCATAGATTCACCAGGCACTTACTAATACTGAATCATTCTCCTAGGCACTAGGGCTCAAAGATGAATTAGACTGATTCCCTGTCTTCAAGTACTTGAGAATAGTAGGTGGAAGCTAACTTATACAGGAGTAATCACAGTACAACATAATAAGTGCTATAAAGGTGAGGGAGGTGGGCAAGGTGCTTTTCAAAATTTTCGATCCAGCAGTATGGTACAGGCACCATGAATCAGAACAGATACCAGCCTCAGTGCTGGAGCAGAGTTTGAGAGATCTCCTTCTGGGCCAGGTCTTCCCTCCATTATGCATGGAGATTCAGGAGGCTTCAAAGGAGGGGCCAGGATGGCCAGGGCATTAAGAGAAGGGGTACTTGGCAGGGGGTAGGGAGTGACTTCAAAACTGGCTGACTAACAACGCATGTGGTAATGCTGATGTATATCAGCTGCAAATCAGCTCTGGATTTGGAATGTTACAATTCATTTAAAAACGAACGTCCAGATAGTTGCAGCACTATTATTCTGGATTGCCGTCTATTTTAAACTCATTGAGTACATTTCTGCAGCTGTCCCTAAGCTTTGCTTCAAATGATGTATGTATCACCCTAGGGCAGGTGGGACGTGTAAAGACTTTGATGGGATTCTGCTCAGCTTGAGGTTCTGGATTTAAATGACTGATAGCATGTGTGGGTTCACCAAAGATATTACTATTACAAAAGGGTAGCTATGTACTACCTTTAATCTGACCATATTGCATTTCATCATTGGTTGCTGCAGTGAAATGAAAAACCCTGCCATACAGCGAATACTTTAATCTATCATCATAAAGAAGGCCTTGTCAGTCTTAGCTCAAAAAGTCTAGGCTTAATGACCAAACTGGAGATAGTCTCGAAATAAAAATAGAGGTTATTTAGTAGTCCTCTTTGTATGGTTTCTTCTAAATTAATATTAGATTTTTTAGTTATTTCATCCAATAGAATAAAAGCAAGGAATAAAACTGAGAAGAAGCGTTCTTTAAACACACACACATCTATAAAGCACAAACAAGGTATCACAAGCCTTTTGGCATTACTTGGGTTACTGCATCAGTATTTTACATCACAACAAAATGTTTCTGTCAGGTAACTGCAGAAGACGGTTTTCTACAATTCTTATGGAATATAGAACTTTGGGGGTTCGATTATAGTTGACAAAGCCGAAAAAAGACTGGCCATTGATTTATTACAAGTTGTGATGCAATTGACTGGACTTCCGACTGTTTCTTCACGAGGGAGCCAGAGTGTGTAGCAAGATTAAACAACTGTGCTTCATGATTGTGTGTACTCAGGCAGAATGGTTAGGACTCCAGGGGGATTTCTGTGCCTGCATCATGCCCTGGGCACTTCCCGTCCTCAATCCCTGTGGAATTTCTCAGCTGCAGCCATCAGTCCTAGGGGATAGATGAGCCTGAAAGAAACGGACCATGTTGCTCTCATTCATTACCACTGCCTTGTTCTTGCCACAGTTCTGAAAAGCCAAAGAACTGTGGGCTCTGGCTGACCTCCCTTCCATTTCATTTGATACAGCCTCACTCTATTTCTACTTCTACCTCCTCAAGGCAGAAAACGATGGCAGTGGCTACTGTTATGATACCCGCTTAATGATATGCTTGTCTGTTTGACATGAAGTCAATTGACTTGACTGGTATTCTTGTCTTTATTTTGGTGGACCTAGAGTTACCATGTTTGTAGGTACCAGAGAGCAGGTGTGGACATTAGTTAGGAAATGAATTGTTTTCCTTTGTTTTCCATAGAAGCATATTGCTAGAAGGTGCTCTTGTACAATCTTACTGTGTTACAGAGAAGAAGTCTAAGGGTCTGCAAAACTTCATGACAGCAGAGCACAGGAGGTCTCTGGTTCTCAATCCACTTATCCTGCTGTATCCTTATTTCAGGGATGATTCAAGTCAATAGTCACTGATGGAAATCCTGAGTTAACTCACAACTTGGGAGTAGAAATATTGGAAAAAATTTCACAGATTCTAAATGCAATCAGTAGAAGGATACAAATAACCCTAATAGGTTTGGCCTCAGTTTTGTGATTTGTTGTTACAGATTATGTAATATCATCATCAAATAACTATCTATTTTGCTTTGGTGGAATTTCATAATTATGTCTGTGAAACTGACCTTGAATGATATCCATGTCCAAATACAAAAGCAATGTTTTCCAAGTTTGGGGGCTTTCACCTTCAATTGTAAAGGTCTGTGTGTCACATCTTGAAAGTAGATATAGTGACTGCAGAGAATCTAATTCATATTAACATGCTAATATTCTGATACTGTTTCCAAGGCCCAAGATTGCATCTGATTATTGTGTTAATTATAGAGGGATGTTTTGTTTTATCTACCCCACATATGTAAGTAATATACCATCAGGGTTTTATTCTGTAAGCCTTAAATCCTAGTAGCCATTTTTGACTTTCAGTCTTTCCTATTTATCCCTTATATCTTGTTAAGCCTCCAAGTTTGATTCTTCTTATCAAATTAATTTTAGTGTCTAATTTTTGGCCCCATTGCCACTCTATTACTTTATGCCACAGCTTTCATGAGAGATTCAAAATTGACTTGGCTAACTCCTGCCAGGCTAGTCTTCCCAAAGTATGTACCACTTTCTTCATGTCAGTATCTTACTACTCCATCTGTGATGGCTTCCTACTATCTATTGGAGAATTTCCTAACTTCTTCTCCTGTCATTTGAGGCCTTCTATAATCTAGACTCACTTTACTTACCCAACTTTGTCTCAAACAAAAATTAATATTCCCGTGAAGGTGGTTTCATGGTTAGTTGCAGTGCACGGGGCTAAGTGTATTTATTAATGTCTTACTCTAATATCCTGCCTTGTCCTTTTTTTAACTACTCTTTTTGTTGTTTTGTTTTGTTTTTGCTGTACTTGGGCCTCTCACTGTTGTGGCCTCTCCCGTTGCAGAGCACAGGCTCCGGACGCGCAGGCTCAGCGGCCATGGCTCACGGGCCCAGCCGCTCCGTGGCATGTGGGATCTTCCCGGAGCAGGGCACAAACCCGTGTCCCCTGCATCGGGAGGCGGACTCTCAACCACTGCGCCACCAGGGAAGCCCCTAACTACTCTTTTAAATCAAGCTAAAGTTTCACCTCTTTGAGAAGCTTCTCTTGATTCTCTTCTCTGAGCTTCTGTGTTATAAATGCCATCTACAGTACAACACTGTATTATATGCTGGCTAATGTTATTCTTTAATTGTCGTTGTTTGGTTTTTGTTTTAGGCCTTGTATGTCTAACGAGATCATGAGCTCTTTTCAGGAAGAAACCATACGTACGCAGTGCTGATAGCATAAGGCATTCTTGCCTATTCTTTGACTTAAAATATTTTAAAAGTCAACAACCGTTTTAGATATGCACACCTTTATCTCAGAATGAAATATTCAGAGGACAAACTCGATCAAGTATCTAGGGGATTTATTTTATTTATAGGACTCCTTTTACACCTTGAATAGTAACAACTAACTTTGAAGCTTTCTGGTAGAACTTAAGAATTTTTAATGATGATTGTGTAATGAGGAGGCTGAATGTGGAGAATGATTAATGACGTATGAACTGATCAAGTCATACATATTCACAACTATGCATGTGGATGGAATATAGGGAGTGTCAAAACTGATTAAGATCCTAATTTCCTCATTTTTGTTCACATTCAAATACAGATATGGAGACTCACTATAAATGAAAACTTATTCGATTGAAGATTTTACACAAAGCTCTGTGTAAGAAATTTATTTAACATACTGTACAATTGTCTTATTCAGGACACCTTCTTCTGTGTTTTGAAAGATATCTAATGAACCCACTTATTGGCACATTAAAAATATGAGTCATTTTACTAAGGAGCATAAAATAGATTTCATGGTACCAGTTCCCTTTCTGAGCATCGTGGTTCCTTCTATATTTACTACAGTCAATATTTTCCTTGAAGGTATCATAATAAAATGCCATATTTTAAAACTGTTCTATTTTATGAAAAGTTCTTGTGAGAGCAAGTTGCAAAAGAAAAGAACTCAAATTCTTCTTTGAAATTACCCTCTTCCTCATAACCTAAAGTTGTAACTCTTGAACTTTCACCCTTGATAGCTAGTTCCAGAGTTCCTGGTCTACTTCATCAAGGGTCTTTCATAAGTCCTTTAAGGATAATTGGCATTTGTAGCTAGTCTTAGACATATTCTTTATTGGCCTCTGACACACATCCAAACCTTGGTGTGCTTTGAGGTTCCCATCTTGATTAGAACAAAAGATGCTAGAAGGAAAGCCAATAAGATTTTGGTATATGTTTTCTTTGTTATTTAAGGCCCTAAGAGTGTGAGTCTACCAAAATAAAAGCCTTTCTATTTTTTTTAAACTTTATATTAGTTCATATACAGCGTAGAAAAGAAACTCAACTTCCAAAGTTAAAATCGTATGTCTTGGACTGGCCCTTCTGCAGTTTCATTGGAAAATATTTGCTTGCTATGTGATGGAAATAGCAGCAGTGAAGTGCCAGAATTATTATGAAATCATATGGGGAAACATTTTATTCATAGAAATCTGCTCATAATGCTTTTGTATGCTAGGGAATTTGCCTGTCAGGATGAATCTGAGATTTAACTGTAAGGAAACTACTGTGTTTATTTTGAAGGAGGCAATGAAACTCTGTGGGGTGGTTGAGAGATTTCAAGTATCTTTTTTAATGGCCAAAGGGGACTTGATTTTCTGGTGAAGATTGCCTATATTAGCACTTCTATGAGAGACCAACCATTATCCTAACCTGCACTGAGTTTTGTTCCCAGTTAGTTTAACAAGATAATTTGACGTTTTGTAGAGCACTTTTCATATGCATGACATCTCAGATACATCATAGCATTGAACAAATGAATTCCTCACATAGGCAAATAGCAGCTCCTCCTTCAACTATGGTGCGAGGTATGAAATGCCATTCCTATTGCTATTTAGGAAACCAAGAATAATGATAAAAGAATTGTGTGCTGTTACTTAACAACTCTGTTAAAATGATTATTAAGCTGGTAGTGATATTGCAAGAAGGCAGAATTTATATCACAACTGAATCAATTCATGACTATGTTGGAAAAAAAGATTGGATGAGAACCATGGGCCACATATATGATAGGGAAAAAGGATAGTCCTATATTATGTCTTCTTGAAATTAAATTTAAGTAAGGAGATAACAAAAATGATGAAAGACCAGAGATTAGGCAAAGGAGACTCTTATGCATGGATAGAGACTTGGGGTTGAGTAATAGTGGGACTAGGTTTTCCAGTGTTACTGAACAGAACTTGGATCTGCTCACCCACCACATAGCAAAGCTGCTCTGTTGACACCGGGTTGTGGTGAAGGAAAGTATAGCATTTATTGCAGGCTGCCAAGCAAGGAGAACAGGCAGCTCATGCTCAAAAGACCTGAACTTCCAGGTGGCTTTCAGGGAAGGTTTTTTTTTTTGTTATTTTTGTTTGCTTGTTTGTTTTTGCGGTACGCGGGCCTCTCACTCTTGTGGCCTCTCCCGTTGCGGAGCACAGGCTCCAGACGCGCAGGCTCAGTGGCCATGGCTCACGGGCCCAGCCGCTCCGCGGCATGTGGGATCTTCCCGGACCGGGACACGAACCCATGTCCCCTGCATCGGCAGGAGGACTCTTAACCACTGCGCCACCAGGGAAGCCCTCAGGGAAGGTTTTTAAAGGCAACATTTGGGGTGAGAGTTGCAGCTTGTGGGCTTTCTTCTGATTGGTTGGTGGTGAGGTATCAGGGTGAAGTTTCAGGAATCTTAATCATCAACATGGTTCCAAGCAGTCTGGGGTCTAGTGCTTGTGGTCAGCATGCTGTCATCATCCTCTGCCTGGGTGGGGGATGGGGGGTATCTTATTTTCTGCAGAACAACTCAAAGATATGTCAGATTGTTATGTATATCCCTTGAGGAGGAACTCAAGACTGTTTTATCACCGAACTATTTTCTTTTCCTTTTTTCTGCATTCCCTTACTTCCCTAATTCCTAACTGCTTGAGTCTGCTCTTTGGAAATCAGGGAAGGCCTAGGAGGCTAAAGCCTTTTTTCTACAAACAAGAAGTGGGGGTCATGGAGGGGCTTTTGTACCCAGGAGGGCCCTGCAGGGTCCTGCTCGGTTTCACTGGTGGGAAAACCTGGTCTTTTGGGCCAGTATACTTCCTTCCATATTTATATGGAAGCTTATTGATCAGAAGAATTGCACAATGAAAATATATTAAAATAGTTACCCCAGTACTTGTGTGCAGATGGATTTGATAGAGATCAATAAGAATTCAGAGCTGGAGAGCAAAGACCCAAGCTATCTGAGGTAGATATTCTCTACATTTTGTAGATGAAGAAACAGGTTGTATAAGGTTAATCTGTCTAAAGTCACAAAACTAGTGTGTTGCAGAGTCAGGTTCAAACATATGTCCCTATGGCTTATTAAAAAACAAAATCCAACCTAGTACATTTTAAAGACGTTTATTGACTTTATTCAACAATTCATGAATCAAGCAGCATCTCATCTAGTAGATAGAAAGGAGCTCTGAGGAACTGTACAAAATGAAAGCTTTTATAGGCAGAAGGGAGTGGGAACAAGGAAGTTATACTAGACAAGAAAGTGGGTTGGTTATTGCAAGTTTACTTTCCTTTAGGGGATGGCAGGGGTCTATCAGGAAGATTACCTAACTAGTACTAATTAGACTATTCCTCATTGACTGGTTAAAGATTCCATTTCTGGGAGAGACTGAAACTGTACTTAAGTCTTGATTCAGTGATGGGGGTTTAGCATAAGCAACTCCATTTTGGGCCTGTTGTCTTGTTTATAACAAGGCTGATTTTAAAAATTGTACTGTGCTGTTTTTTAACCAGAAGAAATATTACAAAGCTGTTATTGTTATTTCATCTTTTAAAAAACATAGTCATCCGTTTAACTAACATTTAATTATGTGCCAGGTGCTGGGAACAAAATAGTGAACAAGACAGACACTATCCCTTATTTCTAAAAGATCAATATTTTTCTTATTTGTCTCATTCTACATACTTATATGTAAAAGACCTGTTAAAACTGATGCACACGCTATAGCTAACAATACTGTATTGTACATTTAAAATTTTGTTAAGAGGATAGATCTCATGTTAAGTGTTCTTACTGTCAAAAAAAAAAAACTGTCATGCATTGTGTAAGAGTATATTAACTGATCATATACATAAATATGTGCTATCACATCCCACTAGGTTAACTGTGAATGTTTTCAGTGTATGGAGCGAGAACAGTTCCTTTTTAGTTTTATAAAATAAAAGTTTATCAGCTTTTGGCCAGTGATTTCTCATGGTTATTTTACATTTAAAATGAGAAGCCAAAAATAAGCTTATAAATTGGAATTGTAAACAGAGGCTTTCCGAAACACTCATGACCCTGTTCTTTCTGAGTTTATTTAAAGCTCCTAGTTTCCTTAATGGAAGCTCTCTGTGTTTATATCAGAAAATAGAGTGATCCATAGTGTGCTTGGTAAATGAGTCTGTCTTTAGTTTTAGAATTCACAATTTAGGAGTCGGACTTTCTGGGTATAAATGGCTAATCCACCACTTACTAGATATGTGATGTTGAGAAAGTCACTTAACCTCTTTATATCATCACCTTCCAAAATTATATTGCGATCACACAATTAGTATAAATAAATGGAACAATGCATGGGCAGTGCCAGATGAGTGATGAACACTTTTCCTTTTTATTATGTCAAAGTATTCTGTGTTTTCTTACCCCCCCACCATGTGGTCATCAGGTTTGCTGACTTCCATGGACAGCCTCTTATTCTCTCTCTCTTGTTCTCATTGCTTTAGTACACTGTGCCTTCATGCTTGTTTCATCAGGTCCAGACATCCATGTTGCCCTTTCCCTCTGAAGTACTCCTACTACTTCGGTGGTTTCATCTTGACTTTTTGTTTACTCACTCTCTATCACTAATTTTCAGTGTTAAGCCAGATCTGTTATGATTATTTTTCCTATTGGTGACTAATTTTGGCAATATACATCAATAATTAACTTAGCACCAGCTTGAAGACATGTGGGCCATTTACATGTGTGTATTGGTGTATGTGCGGCTGCTGTGTTTAAGTCATCCATCAGCTATTTGGCAAAAGTTTGCGACATTGCAAAGCCATTAGTGAAAACAGATCCCAGTTTCCATTAGTCCACTTTCTTTTCCATTTCCTGTAAGGAAGATTGTTTCAATCTCTGATAAGTGAAAAATTAACATTATTTAATTTATTGAGCATGTGACAAACAACATTCATCCATTGATCTTGTTATTTTTGTCTGTTAAAAATTCTCTTTATCTCTTTATCTTTAAAAGATCTGTTTACCACTCTACGTTCCATTAGAAACATGGAATCTACAGAGCTCATTTAAATTTTTTTGCTAGCTTGGGAACTGAACTCTTTTTTCATGTTAATATATGACATTGTATATGTAATAATCACTCATTTAATCTCACGAAGAAACAACACATCTTTCCTATGTCCCAACCCCTACTCTCTGACAGCCCCCTCCCCTGCAAGTAGAAATTTTTTTTAAAAGCTGTCATGACAAATCCCCTGTAGGATCATGGGGTAAAACATTCTAGTACCGTAATAATGAAACACTTCATGTGTGGGAGAAGAATGATAGAAATAACAACTGTGCCACATCAGAGCTCATTAAAGTTCAACGAACTGCAACACTGGTTATTTGTAGTCTTGAACAGTTTCTATTGAATATTCTACTATATTTATTATCTAAAAATTGAAAACAACAATAAAGACAATTCCTCATTTGCTGGAATTCTATTTCCGGAAACAAAGCATCTACGCAAAGCTCAGAAAACGTTTCACTGCACTCAGTTTGGAAATCCCTTCTGTTTATTGTTTAAGTGCAGTCGTTTTCCAGTATGTTCTTGTAAGAGTCTCCGATTATCTCATAAATATGGTCATTTCCCCCTACTTATAAAATTTACAAATATCAGTTAATTCTTGGGTAAACTTGAAATGCTTCATTTAAGCCTAGCCCAAGCAAGAACTGAACTTACAGTGAGATGCCTGGGAAGGAGAAAGTTTAGGAGGCAATTTTGGCCCATTGGCCTATCTTCGCAGAGTAGAAACTCAACTACCTGAAAATAAGGACTTTCCTAATGAGCAGTATATTCTAGAATAACTAGTTCGTTTTCTTCTAAACTAGTGGCTAATAACCATTTTGGCTACTACGCCAAAGAATCACAGGCATACCTCAGAGATACTGTGGGTTCAGTTCCAGATCACCACAATAAAGCAAATATCACATAAAGCTAGTCACACGAATTTGTTGGTTTCCCAGTGCATATAAAAGTTATGTTTATACCATACTATAGTCTATTAAGTGTGCAACAACATTATATCTAAAAAAAAGCGTATACCTTAATTTAAAAACATCTTATTGCTAAAAATTGCTAACCATTATCTGAGCCTTCAAGGAATAAGTCATAGTAGTAATGTTAAAAATCACTGACCACAGATCGCCACAGCAAACGTAATAATAATGAGAAAGTTTGAAATGTTGCAAGAATTACCAAAATGTGACACAGACACGAAGTGAGCAAATGCTTTTGAAAAAAATAGCGCTGATAGACTTGCTTGACACAGGGTTGCCACAAAGTTTTAATCTGTAAAAAATGTAGTATTTGTGAAAACAAAAAATGAAGCACAATAAAACAAGGTAGGCACATTTTGTATTTTACATTTAAAGCAGTGCACACACACCTATCCACCCATTTGGCTTTAGGTGGCCTAACATGTACACTGTTATTGTACTCAAACTTGGTAGCCACTTTTTCTCTTTTCGTGCCTTCCATGAGTCACATTGTTTTATCCTCAGCTGAACACATTTTCTGCATATACTTTATGTTTTACAAGTTTTACTTGGAATTGTCAAAAAGTTCCTGGTATGAAAGCTAGAAAATAAACATGTTTATGAAAAGAATATTCATAGAGTTACCTTAAAGATTTGGTATCTTTATTTGATTTTTTAAAACCCCCTATAGAATTTGACAAAACAAATTTAATTACTAATCTTAGGGTGCCAGTACATTATAGATATTCATAGCCTATTAAAATTATGATATAGCCCGGTTAGGGTATGAAAATAAAAATTTTGCAACTTCATATTTGTTGTTTATAACTAAGATACTAGTGAACTATTTTTGCTAACAAACTATTCATTGTTATATTTTTTATTACTCTGATAACTTGTAAGAATAGAATCCCTGAAAGATTTGTTAGTATGTCTCTTATGTTGTTTAAAAACAAGGGAAATACTTTTACAGCTTTTCAGTTGAACTCATTGGCTTTCAAATAAGTACTGTATATCTGGAAAATACTCTGTAGTGAGAGTTGTGGAGCTTGTCTATTGTAAACTTAAATTATTATCTATTATTTATTACGATCAGCTTTCTTTTATAAACTGATACTGCACAGAGATTAAAAACTTGAGGAAATTTGAGACAAAAACACACATAAAAGATATTTAAAACATACAAGTCCGTGTTATGTATAGTGGAATACCTGCTGATTTAAAGTATCTTGGAAAATGAAACTCCTGAATAAGAAAAATTATTTCTCTGAAAAATTAATGTGGTATGAAATAACGTTGGCATGCATCAAATAGCCCATAGGCCAAATTTCTTTAAAGGTTCAAGTGATAAGCCCTGTGCCAGTTGCTAGAGACATAAGGATGAACAAGGGAATCCCTACCTTCCAGAGCTTACAGTCTAGTGGGAGACTGTAACAAGTAATAACATATCTGCCTAAGTAGCCCTGTTATAAGAATATGAGGCAGGCCATTGGTAAAATGAAGCAGTTTGGGAAGTTTGCACTGGCTGTGTCCAGTCTCTCAGGAACTCACATGCAGTGTGAGTTCAAAAAGGAGGGGCAATGTAGTGAGTCAAAGAGCACTGAGCTTGGAATCAGGAAGCTGGTGTCTGCTGTGTGGGACCTTCCGCAGGTTGTTTTCACCTCTCTTGGCTTTAATTTTACGTTTGCAAGAATATGATTTATAAACTCGTTTTAGCCAACAAACTTTCACTGCAAATGGTTGCAATTCAATATGGCAAATTGGAGCTGCTCTGGTAGTCAATATGAAGTACAGGGTGAAAACCTTTGGGCTATATCACCTCCTGGGGAGGTTTTAGTACAGACATTTTATGAGTATGGAGAATATAAATTTTAGCTAATATTCTACTTCTACAAGGCATCTGCTGTTTAAACCTTTTACTTCTAGCTGTGGAATGCAAAGCCTTGGTCTATGCTGAAAGAATTTCAGGCATTAAGCAAGTAAGCAGGTGGGAGGACTTTGGGGAAGGCTCTGAAATTCAACTGTGCCTCCTTGTAAGGTTAATCCGGAAGATCTGAAGGTAAACCTGGCTTAGTCTTCTGAAGTAACTGGATGATGGGGGACGATGGATGGTTCAGAAAGGATGATCCGCAGTCTCCTCTGTGTCCAGACGGGTTCCTCCCTCCCCAGGGCCATCTGCAGCTGTTGGAGGCCTATTCCTGGGGTTGGTTGGGGTGGAGGGGCATCCTGGCTTTGTACACATTTCTCCTTTAGGCCTCCCTAACCCAGCATTTATTTTCCCCTGGGGTTTCTCTATCTGCTCATCGCTTCTTACTCGCTCTTTCCCTGCCTGACCACAAGCTCAGCCACTTGCTGTTTCTTTGCCTTAACATTTCCATTTTTCTGACTCCAGAATTGTGGATAAGAGTATGGTTGGCTCTTTGTATCCACAGGTTCTGTGAATTCAACCAATCACAGATGGAAAAGATTAGGAAAAAAATTCCAGAAACTTCCAAAAAGCAAAACTTGAAGTTGCCGCACACTGGAGACTATTTACATAGCATATACATTGTATTACGTAGTGAAAGTGATCTAGAGCTGATTTATTGAGTTTTTGTGTGTGTGTGTGCGGTATGCGGGCCTCTCACTGTTGTGGGCTCTCCCGTTGCGGAGCACAGGCTCCAGATGCGCAGGCTCAGCGGCCATGGCTCACTGGCCCAGCCGCTCCGCGGCATGTGGGATCTTCCCAGACCGGAGCACGAACCCATGTCCCCTGCATCAACAGGCGTACGCTCAACCACTGCGCTACCAGGGAAGCCCAATGTGGAGCTGATTTAAAGTATGCAGGAGGATGTGCGTGGGCTACATGCAAATACTATACCATTTCATGTAGGGAAATTGAGAATTCAAAGATTTTGGTATTCAAGCGGGGTCCTGGAACCAATTCCCCCGTGGATACCAAGGGATGACTGTATTTGCTTTTTGTAATATTTACTGTTGCTTGAGGTATTTTATAGTATTTTCTCTGATGTCCTTAAAGAATCTCTTTGCTTCTGGAGATGAAACTTCTGATAAGAAGTTTTAGCCTTTTATTAAGATACGTAGAATTGTTTAGAAGTCTTATTATTTTTATTGACAGTATGACAGTAATATAGCATAGAAATAGTTTATAAGCCTTGCTGCAATAATGAAAAATAAAGGAAACAGTCAGTTAACATAATGTATAAAACACTTTACTGTTTTCACCCTCAAGATAATCATATAAACGTGGTAGAGTTAGTACTATTTATCAGATTTTTTGGCACACCAATATCAAAGAGGTTAATTGGAAGTTAGCTCAATTTACACATCAGTGAGAACCTATATCTTTTAACTCTTTGTTCCATATTCTTTTTATTATACTAAATTGCCTCTTTGAATATGGCAATTGGAAGGTAATGTTAATCTCCCACACTTTTTTCACATACATATTCAGCGTTTCTTATCAGATACTTAAATATATTATGATCACTTAATGACTAAATATAAAAAGAGAATCTAAATAAAACAGAAGAGGGAGCTAATATTTATTTTGCCCTTAGTTTGTGCGTTTACATGTGTTCATTGCCTTCTTCATAGAAATTCAGTCAGGAATTAATTCCCCAGTGACTTGTGTCATTAGTGACCATTAGGTCATTTGTGTAACAAGATGGCTACATTTCTCTCTGTTCTCAGGTTTTTATGACAATAGACCTAAGCACAATCACCCAAGGCATGAGCCTTTCCTTTGTCTCTTTTTTTTAAACTGTTGTACTGAAGTATGACTGACATGTAAAATAGTTGTATATGTGTGTGTGTGTGTATATATATATATATATATATATATATATATATATATATATATATAATGGATGAGCTTGGGATAAGTATACATCCATGAAACCATCACCATCATCAAGGCATAGACAATCCATCATCTCCCAAAGTTTCTCCCACCCCCTCCATTATTATTATCATTTTGTGGTAAGAATACAACATAAGATGTACCCTTTTAGCAAATTTTAGCAATGTATTATTAGCTATAGGCACTATGCTGTATGGTGGATCTCCAGAATTTATTTATCTTGCATAATTAAAACTTTGTACTCCTTGACCATAACCTCTCCATTTGCCCCCAGCCCCTGGCAACAACCATTCTACTCTCTGCTTCTATGATTTCGACTGTTTTAGATTCCACACATAAATGCAACTGTACAGTATTTGTCTTTCTGTTTCTGGCTTCTTTCACTTAGCATAATACCCTTCAGGTCCATCCATGTTGTTGCAAATGGCAGGATTTCCTTCTTTTTTAAGGATAAATCATTTTCCATTGCATGTGTATATATACCATCATTTATCCATCATTCATCTGTTGATGGACATTTAAGTTGTTTCCATGTCTCAGTTATTGTGGAAAATGCTGCAGTGAACATGGGACTGCAGGTATCTCTTTTAGATCCTGATTTCAATTCTTTTGGATAAATACCCAAAAGTGGGATTTCTGGATCATATGGTAGTTCTAGTTTTAATTTTTTGAGGAACCTCCATACTGTTTTCCATAGTGGCTGGCTGCACCAATCTATGTTCTCACCAACAGTGTAAGAGGGTTCTCTTTTCTCTAACCCTCACAAACACTTATCCTTTTTTTTTTTTAAACTAATAGCCATCCTAACAGGTGTGAAGTGATACTTCACTGTGGTTTTGATTTGCATTTTTCTGATGATTAGTGATATTGAGCACCCTTTCACATATCTGTTGGCCGTGTGTACGTCTTTTTTGGAAAAATGTCTATTCAGGTCTTTTGCCCATTTTTAAATTGGATTATTTGTTTTTCTGCTATTGAGTTGTAGGGGTTCCTTATATATATCAGAATGTAGGTTGAGATTTTTTAGTTTGATGTAATCCCACTTGTTTAGTTTTGCTTTCGGTGTCATATCGAAAAAATCGTTGTAAGGCCAATGTCAAGGAAATTTTCCCCTATGTTTTCTTCTAGGAGCTTTATGGTTTCAGCATTTATGTTTAAGTTTGTAATCCATTTTTAGTTGATTTCTTCCCTTTGTTTCTATCCATCTTATTTCTTCTCTCCAAAAAAGCAGACATAGCAGAAATGTGCATTGAAATAGAAAGCATAAGGTAAAAACAAAACAAAATACCCAGCCAATTATGAATCCTGAAACTTTTCTTGAATGCCTCCTGTGTGTTTAATTGCAAATGTTTTTAAGAGGTAAAAATATTTAAAAATACAAATAGAATTCCAGTAAAAAAAAAATCTCTCCTCAGAGTACCTAGAAAATTTATATTTAAGCTCAGCTTAAAATTCTACTAGGAGTGGAGAAGAATAAACAGACCCAAGTCATAGGGGAAATGACAGAATTTGGTAATTGGTCTGATAAACCAGAAAAGGGTATTCTAGGTGCCTGCAATAACTACCCACCCCCAAGACCATGGGAAGACCCATATATAGGCATATGTTTATTTCTAGGCACATTTCGAACCTTAGAGAATGGCCTTATCACAGGTAGGTACACCATTAGTGAGAAGTAGAGTGTTCCAACATAATTACTTGTGGGTCAAAAGAACTGGCTTGGCTTAAGACACCTTGCTATGATGTGATTTGATGACCTTGATCTGTCTGCAATTGAGGTTGTTGACCCTGGTCTTTAAAGCATTGCCATTATGGCTCATTTTTACTAATTTCTATCTCAGGATGACAGTTGGCACCATCTTGCAAGCAAAAACTCTTTCTGAAGCTGCACAGTATCAGTTGTCGTGAATTCTCTTATCGTGAAGATCAATCCGGTTTTATAGCCTCCCTCTGTTTTCTATATTCTTTTTTTTTAAACATCTTTATTGGAGTATAATTGCTTTACAATGGTATGTTAGTTTCTGCTTTATAACAAAGTGAATCAGTTATACATATACATATGTTCCCATATCTCTTCCCTCTTATATCTCCCTCCCTCCCTCCCTCCTTATCCCACCCCTCTAGGTGGTCACAAAGCACCGAGCTGATCTCCCTATGCTATACGGCTGCTTCCCACTAGCTAGCTATTTTATGTTTGGTAGTGTATATATGTCCATTGCCACTCTCTCCCTTTGTCACAGCTTACCCTTCCCCCTCCCCATATCCTCAAGTCCATTCTCTAGTAGGTCTGTGTCTTTATTCCTGTCTTGCCCCTATGTTCTTCATGACATTTTTTTCCCTTAAATTCCATGTATATATGTTAGCATACGGTATTTGTCTTTCTTTTTCTGACTTACTTCACTCTGTATGACAGACTCTAGGTCTATCCACCTCACTACAAATAACTCAATTTAGTTTCTTTTTATGACTGAGTAATATTCCATTGTATATATGTGCCACATCTTCTTTATCCATTCATCCGTTGATGGACACTTAGGTTGCTTCCATGTCCTGGCTATTGTAAATAGAGCTGCAATGAACATTTTGGTCCATGACTCTTTATGAATTATGGTTTCGGTATATGCCCAGTAGTGGGATTGCTGGGTGGTATGGTAGTTCTATTTTTAGTTTTTTAAGGAACCTCCATACTATTCTCCATAGTGGCTGTATCAATTTACATTCCCACCAACAGTGCAAGAGGGTTCCCTTTTCTCCACACCCTCTCCAGCATTTATTGTTTGTAGATTTTTTGATGATGGCCATTCTGATGGGTGTGAGATGATATCTCATTGTACTTTTGATTTGCATTTCTCTAATGATTAATGATGTTGAGCATTCTTTCATGTGTTTGTAGGCAATCTGTATATCTTCTTTGGAGAAATGTCTATTTAAGTCTTCTGCCCATTTTTGGATTGGGTTGTTTGTTTTTTTGAATTGAGCTGCATGAGCTGCTTGTAAATTTTGGAGATTAATCTTTTGTCAGTTGCTTCATTTGCAAATATTTTCTCCCATTCTGAGGGTTGTCTTGCTTATGGTTTCCTTTGCTGTGCAAAAGCTTTGAAGTTTCATTAGGTCCCATTTGTTTATTTTTGTTTTTATTTCCATTCCTCTAGGAGGTGGGTCAAAAAGGATCTTGCTGTGATTTATGTCATAGAGTGTTCTGCACAGGTTTTCCTCTAAGAGTTTGATAGTGTCTGGCCTTACATTTAGGTCTTTAATCCGTTTTGAGTTTATTTTTGTGTATGGTGCTCGGGAGTGTTCTAATTTCATACTTTTACATGTACCTGTCCAGTTATCCCAGCACCACTTATTGGAGAGGCTGTCTTTTCTCCACTGTATATTCTTGCCTCATTTATCAAAGATAAGGTGACCATATGTGTGTGGGTTTATCTCTGGGCTTTCCATCCTCTTCCATTGAGCTATATTTCTATTTTTGTGCCAGTACCATACTGTCTTGATTACTGTAGCTTTGCAGTATGGGCTGAAGTCAGGGAGCCTGATTCCTCTAGCTCCGTTTTTCTTTCTCAAGATTGCTTTGGCTATCGGGTGTCCTTTGTATTTCCATATAAATTGTTAATTTTTTTGTTCTAGTTCTGTGAAAAATACCAGTGGTAATTTGATAGGGATTGCATTGAATCTGTAGATTGCTTTGGGTAGTTGAGTCAATTTCACAATGTTGATTCTTCCAATCCAAGAACATGGTATACCTCTCCATCTATTTGTATCATCTTTAATTTCCTTCATCAGTGTCTTAGAGTTTTCTGCATACAGGTCTTTTGTCTCCTTAGGTAGGTTTATTCCTAAATATTTTATTCTTTTTGTTGCAGTGGTAAATGGGAGTGTTTTCTTAATTTCACTTTCAGATTTTTCATCATTAGTGTATAGGAATGCTAGAGATTTCTGTGCATTAATTTTGTATCCTGCTACTTTACCAAATTCATTGATTAGCTCTAGTACTTTTCTAGTAGCATCTTTAGGATTCTCTATGTGTAGCACCATGTTATCTGCAAACAATGACAGCTTTAATTCTTCTTTTCCGATTAGGATTACTTTTATTTCTTTTCCTTCTCTGATTGCTGTGACTAAAACTTCCAAAACTATGTTGAATAATAGTGATGGGAGTGGGCAACCTTGTCTTGTTCCTGATCTTAGTGGAAATGGTATCAGTTTTTCACCATTGAGACGATGTTGGCTGTGGGTTTGTCATATATGACCTTTATTATGTTGAGGAAAGTTCCCTCTATGCCTACTTTTTGGAGGGTTTTTATCATAACTGGGTGTTGAATTTTGTCGAAAGTTTTCTCTGCATCGATTGAGATGATCATATGGTTTTTCTCCTTCAATTTAGTATGGTGTATCACATTGATTGATTTGCATATATTGAAGAATCCTTGCATTCCTGGGATAAACCCCACTTGATGATGGTGTATGATCCTTTTAATGTGCTGTTGGATTCTGTTTGCTAGTATTTTGTTGAGGAGTTTTGCATCTATGTTCATCAGTGATATTGGCCTGTAGTTTTCTTACTTTGTGACATCTTTGTTTGGTTTTGGTATCAGGGTGATGGTGGCCTCGTAGAATGAGTTTGGGAGTGTTCCTCCCTCTGCTATATTTTGGAAGAGTTTGAGAAGGATAGATCTTGGCTCTTCTCTAAATGTTTTAGAGAATTCGCCTGTGAAACCATCTGGTCCTGGGCTTTGGTTTGTTGGAGGATTTTTTTTTTCTTTTTGCGGTACGTGGGCCTCTCACTGTTGTGGCCTCTTCCGTTGCGGAGCACAGGCTCCGGACGCGCAGGCTCAGTGGCCATGGCTCACGGGCCCAGCCACTCCGCAGCATGTGGGATCTTCCCGGACCGGGGCATGAACCCGTGTCCCCTGCATCGGCAGGCGGGCTCCCAACCACTGCGCCACCAGGGAAGCCCTGTTGGAAGATTTTTAATCACAGTTTCAATTTCAGTGTTTGTGATTGGTTTGTTTATATTTTCTATTTCTTCCTGGTTCAATCTCAGAAGGTTGTGCATTTCTAAGAATTTGTTGGGCTTCCCTTTTTTTCTTGATGAATCTGGATAATAGTTTATCAATTTTGTTTATCTTCTCAAAGAACCAGCTTTTAATTTTATTGATCTTTGCTATTGTTTCCTTCATTTCTTTTTCATTTATATCTGATCTGATCTTTATGATTTCTTTCCTTCTGCTAACCTCGGGGTTTTTTTATTCTTCTTTCTCTAATTGCTTTAGGTGCAAGGTTAGGTTGTTTATTTGAGATGTTTGTTGTTTCTTGAGGTAGGATTGTATTGCTATAAACTTCCCTCTTAGAACCGCTTTTGCTGCATCCCATAGGTTTTGGGTCGTCGTGTTTTCATTGTCATTTGTTTCTAGGTATTTTCTGATTTACTCTTCGATTTCTTCAGTGATCTCTTGGTTATTATATAGTGTATTTTTTAGCCTCCATTTGCTTGTATTTTTTCCTGTAATTGATATCTAATCTCACAGCATTGTGGTTGGAAAAGATACTTGATACGATTTCAATTTTCTTAAATTTACCAAGGCTTGATTTGTGACCCAAGATATGATCTATCCTGGAAAACGTTCCATGAGCACTTGAGAAGAATGTGTATTCTGTTGTTTTTGGATGGAATAGCCTATAACTATCAGTTAAGTCCATCTTGTTTAATGTATCATTTAAAGCTTGTGTTTCCTTATTTATTTTCATTTTGAATGTTCTGTCCATTGGTGAAAGTGGGCTTTTAAAGTCCCCTACTATGATTGTGTTACTGTCGATTTCCCCTTTAATGGCTGTTAGTATTTGCCTTATTTATTGAGGTGCTCCTATGTTGCGTGCATAAATCTTTACAATTGTTATATCTTCTTCTTGCATTGATCCCTTGATCATTATGTAGTGTCCTTCTTTGTCTCTTGTAATAGTCTTTATTTTAGTCTATTTTGTCTGATATGAGAATTGCTACTCCAGCTTTCTTTTGATTTCCATTTACATGGAATATCTTTTTCCATCCCCTCACTTTCAGTCTGTATGTGTCCCTAGGTCTGAAGTGGGTCTCTTCTAGACAGCATATATATGGGTCTTGTTTTTGTCTCCATTCAGCCAGTCTATGTCGTTTGGTTGGAGCATTTACATTTCAGGTAATTATCGATATGTATGTTCCAATTTCCGTTTTCTGCATTGTTTTGGGTTTGTTATTGTAGGTCTTTTCCTTCTTTTGTGTTTCCTGCCTAGACAATTTCCTTTAGCATTTGTTGTAAAGCTGGTTTGGTGGTGCTGAATTCTCTTAGCTTTTGCTTGTCTGTAAAGGTTTTAATTTCTCCATCAAATCTGAATGAGATCCTTGCTGGGTAGAGTAATCTTGGTTGTAGGTTTTTCTCCTTCATCACTTTAAATATGTCCTGCCAGTCCCTTCTGGCTTGCAGAGTTTCTGCTGAAAGATCAGTTGTTAACCTTTCGGGCATTTCCTTTTGTGTTATTTGTTGTTTTTCCTTTGCTGCTTTGAATATTTTTTCTTTGTATTTAATTTTTGATAGTTTGATTAATATGTGTCTGGGCATGTTTCTCCTTGGATTTATGCTGTATGGGACTCTCTGTGCTTTCTGGACTTGACTAACTATTTCCTTTCCCATATTAGGGAAGTTTTCAACTATAATCTCTTCAAATATTTTCTCAGTCCCTTTCTTTTTCTGTTCTTCTTCTGGGACCCCTATAATTCGAATGTTGGTGCGTTTAATGTTGTCCCAGAGGTCTCTGAGACTGTCCTCAGTTCTTTTCATTCTTTTTTCTTCATTCTGCTCTGCAGTAGTTATTTCCACTATTTTATCTTCCAGGTCATTTATCCATTCTTCTGCCTCAGTTATTCTGCTATTGATCCATTCTAGAGAATTTTTAATTTCATTTATTGTGTTGTTCATCATTGTTTGTTTGCTCTTTAGTTCTTCTAGGTCCTTGTTAAACATTTCTTGTATTTTCTCTATTCAATTTCCAAGATTTTTGATCATTTTTACTATCATTACTCTGAATTCTTTTTCAGGTAGTCTGCCTATTTCCTCTTCATTTGTTAGGTCTGGTGGGTTTTTACCTTGCTCCTTCATCTGCTGTGTGTTTTTCTATCTCCTCATTTTGCTTAACTTTCTGTGTTTGGGGTCTCCTTATGGCAGGCTGCAGGTTCGTAGTTTCCGTTGTTTTTGGTGTCTGTCCCCAGTGGCTAAGGTTGGTTCAGTGGGTTGTGTAGGCTTCCTGGTGGAGGGGACTAGTGCCTGTGTTCTGGTGGATGAGGCTAGATCTTGTCTTTCTGGTGGGTAGGTCCACGTCTGGTGTTGTGTTTTGGTGTGCCTGTGGCCTTATTATGATTTTAGGCAGCCTCTCTGCTAATGGGTGGGGTTGTGTTCCTGTCCCGCCAGTTGTTTGGCATAGGGTGTCCAGCGCTGTAGCTTGCTGGTCGTTGAGTGGAGCTGGGTCTTGGCGTTGAGATGGAGATCTCTGGGAAATTTTCGCTGTTTGATATTATGTGGAGCTGGGAGGTCTCTTGTAGACCAGTGTCCTGAAGTTGGCTCTCCCACCTCAGAGGCACAGCCCTGATGCCTGGCTGGAGCACCAAGAGCCTTTCATCCATGTGGGTCAGAGTAAAAGGGAGAAAGAAAGAAAGAAAGAAAGGAAGGGAGGGAGGGAGGAAGGAAGGAAGGAAGGAAAGGAAGAAAAGAAAGAAGATAAAATGAAATAAAATAAAGTAAAATAAAATAAAATCAAGTTATTAAAATAAAAAATAATTATTAAGGAAAAAATTTTAAAAAGTAAAAAAAAACAAAAACAGACGGACAGAACCCTAGGGCAAATGGTCAAAGCAAAGCTATACAGACAAAATCAGACACAGAAGCATACACATACACACTCACAAAAAGAGAAAAAGGGAAAAAAAATATATATCTTTGCTCCCAAATCCACCTCCTCCATTTGGGATGATTTGTTGTCTATTCAGGTATTCCACGGATGCAGGATACACCACGTTGATTGTGGAGATTTAATCCGCTGCTCCTGAGGCTGCTGGGAGAGATTTCCCTTTCTCTTCTTTGTTCGCACAGCTCCCAGGTTCAGCTTTGGATTGGACCCGCCTCTGCGTGTAGGTCGCCAGAGGGCGTCTTTTCTTTGCTCAGAAGAACGAAGGGGGCTCTGGCTCACTCAAGCGCGGGGGAGGGAGGAGTACGGATGCTGGGCGAGCCTGCGGTGGCAGAAGCTGGTGTGATGTTGCACCAGCCTGAGGTGCGCCGTGCGTTCTCCCGGGGAAGTTGTCCCTGGATCCCAGGACCCTGGCAGTGGCGGGCTGCACAGGCTCCCGGGAAGGGAGGTGTGGATAGTGACCTGTGCTTGCACACAGGCTTCTTGGTGGCAGCAGCAGCAGCCTTAGCGTCTCATGCCCGTCTCTGCTGTCCACGCTGATAGCCACGGCTCACGCCTGTCTCTAGAGGTCGTTTAGGCGGTGCTCTGAATCCCCTCTCCTCGCTCACCCCAAAACAATGGTCTCTTTGGCAGCTCCAGACTTTCCCCCGGACTCCCTGCTGGCTAGCCGTGGTGCACTAGTCCCTTCAGGCTGTGTTCTCGCAGCCAACCCCATCCAACCGAAGCCCGAGCCTCAGCTCCCAGCCCCCTGCCCTGCCCGGCAGGTGAGCCGACAAGCCTCTCGGGCTGGTGAGTGCTGGTCGGCCCTGATCCTCTGTGCGGGAATCTCTCCGCTTTGCCCTCCGCACCCCTGTTGCTGTGCTCTCCTCCGTGGCTCCGGAGCTTCCCCCTCCGCCACCCACAGTCTCTGCCAGCGAAGGGGCTTCCTAATGTGTGGAAACCTTTCCTCCTTCATGGCTCCCTCCCACTGGTGCAGGTCCCGTCGCTATTCTTTTGTCTCTGTTTTTTCTTGTTTCTTTTGCCCTACCCAGGTACGTGGGGAGTTTCTTGCCTTTTGGGAGCTCTGAGGTCTTCTGCCAGTGTTCAGTAGGTGTTCTGTAGGAGTTGTTCCACATGTAGATGTATTTCTGATGTATTTGTGGAGAGGAAGGTGATCTCCATGTCTTACTCTTCCGCCATCTTGAAGCTCCTCTATAATTTATTCTTTATTTCATAAATTCTCTGTAAGTTTTCACTTCCTCTGTTGCTGATAGCTTCTGCTTTTTCTCTTCCCATTCATATTCTTGAACGAGTTTCTTTTGCAGAGGCATGTCTTTCTGCTGAGAAAATTCACTTAGAATTTCTGCTGCACGGACCTGGCCAAATTCAGTGAATAAGAGTCAGGTTCCACCTTCTATATTTGTTCTTACGGCTCATGCCTGACTGACACTTCATCACTCAGTTTGGAATAGAAATGAGCACTATCTTTTTCTTTTACTTTCTTTTTTTTTTTAAATAGATCTTTATTGGAGTATAATTGCTTCACAATACTGTATTAGTTTGTGTTGTACAGCAAAGTGAATCAGCCACATGCATGCACATGTCCCCATATCCCCTCCCTCCCATCCTCCCTATCCCACCCCTCTAGGTCATCACAAAGCACTGAGTTGCTCTCCCTGTGCTATGCTGCTGCTTCCCACTAGCTATTTTACGTTTGATAGTGTATATATGTCGATGCTACTCTCACTTCACCCCAGCTTCCCCCTCCCACCCTGTTTCCTCAAGTCCATTCTCTATGTCTACATCTTTATTCCTACCCTGCAACTAGGTTTATCAGTACCTTTTTTTTTTTTTTGATTCCATATATATGCGTTACTATACGGTATTTGTTTTTCTCTTTCTGACTTACTTCATTTTGTATGACCGACTCTAGGTCCATCCACCTCACTTCAGGTAACTCAATTTCCTTTCTTTTTATGGCTGAGTAATATTCCATTGTATATTTGGGAATATCTTTTTCAGCTACTGTTAGCTATTGTTAACATTGGTTTTGTCTGGGAAATATCTATCATTTGTCTTTTCTTCTTTTTCACTCTGGTGATCCGCCAGCTGCCCATTATCAAATTCATCCCATGTATATAATTTTTAAATTATTTTTGCCTTTAAATTCAGGAGTGATATCAAATTATCTCATCTGCACAGGAGACTTTTTCAAAACTTCTATTTATTTTCTTTGTAAGCAAGATCTTTATGTGTTACTGCGAGTTTTGTATAATTTATTAGTTCACAAGCTCAATATAATGCTCACTTCAGTCTTCTGTTTCTTATAGCAATTATAACATGCTCTTCTCAAATCAAATATTTTCTTTGTAAATCCAATAGGGTTTGGATTCCCATCTTCTCATAACTTAGGTTAGCTTAATTTTTTCTCTCAAATATTATGAAATTCTTTGGAAAACATTGTCATATTCAATAGATATCTGTCTTACCAAGTATCTTTTCAGTTTCCTTAGATTTTATTTTTCCTCAACTCTCAATATAATGAACAAATTTCCCACAGCATTTGATTCATTTCTTAAATTGAATATTTAAGGCAGACATGTTCCTTTTTTTTTTTTTGGCGTGGCTTACAGGATCTTAGTTCCCTAAGCAGGATTGAACCTGGGCCAACGGCAGTGGAAGGGCTGAGTCCTAACCACTGGACCACCAGGGAATCCCTTTAACTTTGTTTCTTGGTTTCTTCAAAAATATCATTGCTTCTCTGATCATTTTTTATAATCTGATATCTTTTAAATTTTTTAAAAGTTTATTTTAAATCATTTTTAAACATTTATGTAATGTATTGTTTTTCCTTGATAGATTCTACTATTTAAAAGGAATATTCTTCTGGAGGAAAGTGACAAACTAATTCCAATAAACAAACATAATTATAGGTTTCTAAGGCTTTTCCTAAAAATCAGTTCTGGGCCCTCTGGCACCTTTGTTGTGGATGAGACAGCAGTCAGTTAGGTATCTTCCACTGTAATCTTCCCACTGGTAGTTCTTAACATTTTCTCTTTATCCATGAATATTTCTAAGTTCCTCCTTTGTGTTTAAGTGTGATTTGTTTTTACTTGCCACTTGGAGTATAAGTTCAATCTTAGGTCTCCTAAGTTCAATTCTAGAATATTCTCATCTATTATCTCTTAAACAAAGTCTTCTCTATCATTTCTTTTGAGTTCTTTTATAAGTAAAAATTTTCTTCTTAACATAGATGGATAGATAGATACATACACAGACAGATAGATGATAGATAGATAGATAGATAGATAGATAGATAGATAGATAGATAGTAGATAGAGTCATTCTGTTTGGGCTGCTATAACAAAATACCACAGGCTGGGTGGCTTATAAACAACAAAAATTTATTTCTCACAGTTCAGGAGGCTGGGACATCTAAGATCAAGGTTTCGGCATGGTCACCTTCAGGTAAGGGTCCTCTTCCTGGTTCATAGCTGGTGTCTTTTCACTGTGTCCTCACATAGTGGAAGGGGCTAGGGGTCTCTGTGGGGTCTTTTTTATAAGCCCCATTCTTTAGGTCTCCAGCTTCATGATTTAAGCAACTCCCAAAGACCCCACTCCCAAAATTATCATCTTTGGGAGTTAGAATTTCAACCTGTGAATTTGCAGGACATGTACATTCAGACTACAGTGGCTAGTCAGATACATAGATAGATACTCGATCTGTCTCTCTGGACTGCATTCTACATCTTCCATAACTGTTCCTTCTTCAACCATATCCAGGCTAGCATTTAACTGATTTATCTTTTTTTTTAATTTCAATGTCATTTTCAAGATTTCTAAAGGGTTCTCTTTCATATCCACTTGTTCTTTTTTTTCCTTGTTTACATTCAAAATCCCTTGCTCTTTAATGGGTATTACTTCTTCATTTATCTCTTAAAGCATAATTAACATACTAATCTTCATCTGATGGTTTCTTAAAATTAATTAATTTTACCTAGGAAGAATTCATGATCTTATTATTTAGTGCTACCTTTCTTAGCATTAGATTTCTTCATATGTTTTGGAACTTTGACTTCTATACTCATTGTGAGTAGGAGGTTTTTAGTGTGTGTGTGTGTGTGTGTGTGTGTGTGTGTGTAGTTTTCTCTCTGTGTGTGTCTGCCTTTCTTTCCTCTATGCTCACCTTTTCTTACCTAATCATTTTATGTCTGTCTTTACCTGACCTCCCAGCTTTCTAGACCAGAGTTGTCTTAAAATGACATTTCAGGACTCTTGTCGCAGATTTATGTTTCGAATATCACAGAATCAGGAATCAAACCAGCAGATGCTTGCTTCGTTTTCTGATTGAGAGTTTATATATATATTCCCCAGCCTTTAAGCCAGAGAGCTAGATTTTTTTAAACTTCTCTTTAGCATTTATAAGCCCCCAGCTTTAAGAAGTAAGTCTGAATCTGATGAGAGAACTTTTGGGTATTTATTTTTCAGGGATAGAACCCATAGCCACCATTTCTACTTCTAGAACCAGAGCCAGGCAAGCTCATAGTTTATCCCTGCTCTCCACTTTCCAGTTCTGGTACATTTCTGGCCTGTGGACATGCCCATGTCTTTTTTGAATGCAAATACTTTTAAATGGTTTTCTCTTTTTATAACTGACCATGTGTTTAGAGTAGAAGGAACAAATCAGAGCACAAACTCATTGTGCCGCCTTCACAGCATATACTACTAACAAATTTTTCATGTGTGTTATTTTAGTCTTTTCAACTTCTTTGCTTCTTCAGAGCAGATATACGTCTTATACATGACCTATAGTCCCTACTGTGCAGACCACAGACATCCTAAGTATCTAGCTGTTGCTAAACACTTCTTATAGTAATTTTGTAATATAAAAAAATCTGATTCCTAATCCAAAGGACATTGTATATTATATATCAGAATTTTTCAATATATACCTGTGTCTGTGTATGTTTGAGCATGTATATAAATGTATATTTTTCATACCTATTAGGATTCCACTGGGTTTATTTACCTATTTATATGATTCTCCTTCTGCTCTCAGTCTGGCCAAGGATAACTTGAGTGTGATGAAAATCTCTCTTTATTTCAGAACACAGAAGGAAACCTGAAATTTCGAATGACAATTTTGGATTCTGCTACAAAGCCGCTTCTCCTAATATTTTCAATTGATTTTATTGCTTGATTGTTTTTAACCTCTTACAAAACACAGATGGCCAGACTTACTCTGTGTAAGGGCTTGCAGGGAAACTAACCTGGCCCACTGATGTTTCTATTTCTCGTGATAGTGTTTCCATATGGAAGTCGGTAGCTCAGGATCACGTTAAGAGTCAACTGGGTGCCAAGGCCTGTGCCTTGAACTTTCTAGAGTTTAGAAGTCATCAGTCCAACTTCGCAACTCATTCTTCAAAACCAAGCAGTTCTGTATTTTCCTTGGCCTCTTTCTCCCAGCAAATATTTTAAGACCTCAATTCTCACTGTGGGCTAATTATTCTCTTCTATTTGCTGGGATCATAATTCAGTGGGAGCTATTCCTAACCAAGGAAATGAGGGCAGAAATTATATAGTTGAGAATAATGGCTTGAAAACCATGAACGTCTAGAAACTTGTGCAAGTCTGACACATATTGGCTTGGTGGTCTTCATAGGGAACTCACTGAAAAAGAAGGTTATTTCTTCACTTTTAAAATGAGATCACCGTAAAGACTCAACATTTATTGAATGACAATAATGAGCTAGCCCCTTAGAAAAATGAGACCAATACTTACTACCTAAACACTTTCCAATTAAAAGGGTTGTGATTTTAACTCAGCTGGTTCTTAATTAGAGAAATTCTAATAGATGAAAATTCACATTTAATAAAATAGAAATATTTGTAAAGATTATTTACATTATTAATATATATGTTTAATTAACTGCCAACTAAATATTTTCAAGAGAAGCATGAGGAACCTGACTGAAGAGAAACTGTAATCATTTGTACTTAGTACTTTTAATTATTAATATGCTGAAACCTTCAGAAAAGAAATTTTCCTAAGAAACATGAAATCTCAACACCACCAGTTTGCTTAGCAAACCCTTTCTTATTGATGATACCCGGGCAGGATGAACAAAAATTCTGAATCTTTAGTGTTTCTAAGTAACACTAGTTGGTTAGAGATCTAGGACAGCTTTTATAATTAAATGAAGCTTAACAGTTATGCTGAAATGCCAGAGGCAGAGTTGGCCTTTACAAATCTCTGGTCCTTTTCATGTTAGTTAAAAACAGTGACAAGATATATAGAAATCATTTACTAGCCATTTTGGAACCAAAAATTCCAAAAACTGTTCTTTTTATTTCAGGCCCTCCGGGGAAACGAGGTAAAAGGGGCCGAAGAGGAGAATCTGGTAAGTCTCTCTTTCAGCTGTTCTGTGTCATTCGTGTTCTGGCTAGGTTCCCACATCTGTTCCTCCTAATTAGTAATTATATTGTTCTGTTGGCTGTTGTGTGCATGCACGCATGCGTGTGTGTGTGTGTGTTTGTGAGATGTTTATATCTTCTCTGCTACACATAGAATTTTTTTTTTATCTTCTTATTTCCATCAAACAGTAGGAAGGAGAAGTTTGCAAAATATTATTAATTACAGTTTACTAACCCCTGGCACCCAATTTTGGCTTATTTACTGTGTCAAGTTAAATCTGCCCTTTCAGTGTACAGCAGAGGGTTTCTTAGCCACATGCAGTATGACAGCATCACCCATCTTTCCACCTACATAGGTGGTCAGTCAATGCACACTCTCTGCGGAAACATCTGCCTTGGGACACTGGGGCACATGTCCTGGAAACCTGATTATGATTTTATCCAACTGGTAAAATTTTGTCATGCTTTAACTCTCATTCTTTTCACAATTTAAGAATTTTTATTCCTCTTGTAGAACCATAGAATTTTAGTGATGACAGGAACTTTAGTAATCAATCCAGAGTTTTCATTTTATAGTTGAGGAAATGGCGACCCAGAGCAGTCAGGTGGTTCAGCCAAAGCCATGCAATTTTTTATGAGCAGAACTAGAAGCACAGCCAGTTGTCCTGACACCCATTTTAGTGATTTTTGTTTTGTTTTTTTTTTGCTTTCAGGCCAAATCCCTATATGCAAATTCAAATAAAAACTTTTTTTTTCTGAAATCAAGATATTCAAATGAGTGTGTTCACTTATGGTTTTACTAGTTTTATAAAGTCTAAGGCTCCAAAAATGTAAATGTAAATGTGAAGTCTTAACAGGACATCAATTCTTCCTTGCAAGATAAGAGGAAGGTAATTTAAGGTTTGATTTTAGTGTACTAAGAAATGCTGTTTTCCAGCATTTTCTACAAGTATTTATTAATACTAAAAACAATCTACTAAGGGTTAAAAAATAGAAATACTAACCTATCAAAAAGAGCAGACCGCAGATTGATATTTTTTGTCTCATTTCCTCTCCCTTTTGGAAATATGATGTCAAAGTAAAAAGGGTTTTATGAAAACATAGCTGCTTAATTCCTTTAAGAGAATTATCAAAAGTTATTTTTAAACCTCATTCACTCTAAGTAACTGGAAAATTGTATAGGTATCCCTTTCATTGAGTGCAAAGTTTTAAAATAGAGGATACTTTATAAATGTTTTTGAGGAAAAAGAAATGATAAAACATTGGTGGACCCAAATAATCACTGAATTGATCTTTGTGTCGAAAGAAAGAAAGAGGATTAGGAAAAAATAGTGAAAATTTTGTACTTATGCAGTTTTACAGAAAATATAAAAATGAATTCCCAACTTCTTGGCTACTGAGAACTGGTGCTTCAATTGAACATATGGTGTACGAAATGTTGAAATTTTCTTAGACTTTGCCTGTGTTTTGATGAGAATACATAGTTTTAAAGAAACTTACATAAACATCAGGACTTGGTCTTATATATATTGACAATACTACTGAAAGATAAACATTCTTAGGACAAATAGCAGGTACCTTTCTGATTTAGCCATTTTACCAAACTCAAGAAATTTATATATCAATTGTCTACAACTGGTCTATCATGAATGACTAACGTTCTTCCTAATTCATATTTTATCTAAATTTTTTAGGTGTATAAATTAGACAGTCTTTTCTTAAACTATATGAACTTCTGAGTAATTCATAAACAGTCCTCAGGGAATATTCTCTGAAATTTTACATAAAATTTTGTGTGTACATAGATGTAAATGCATTTTTCTGATATGGTCTCATAATAGGTTCATGATCTAAAAAATGACTGAGAGGCACTAAATTCTTAAGTGATTTCTATGTCTCTTGTATTATGCTGATATTATTATGATGTTCTAATCTTTTATTAAATCTTACTATTCGTATATTCACTAATTTGTCTCTCTCTTTTTCTTATTCTGTCTACTCTCCCCCCACCATAGGTCCTCCTGTAAGTATATTTGCTGCATTCTGGCTCCTCTACGTTAATCAAATCACGTATGTTAAAACTGTTAAAACATCAAAATATACTCTATATTTCAATTAGAAAAATGTTGCTGACCTTTTTAAGAGTATTTAACTGTAGGACATTAGTTTTTAAGTATACTGTTTTGTGATCATGTGATATGTAGGAGTGCAATATGTGTCAATTAAAAAAAACCTTTTATTTCTAATACGATCACAAACCAATTACTGTCTTGGGAATTTTGGAATAACTTATGAAGCTCCTGATATTAAATGCTTTTCCTGAAATACTGAGGTTTCTTTGCGAGCAAACTCTCAAGCTCTTTCACACTTCTTTTTTCATTCGTTTAAGCTTGTATCTGAAATATTTGCATTTGCCAGTTCACGAAATGTAGATGGCAACATGATCGTGGAAGTGATACCCCCGGTGGGCTTGGTTCAGCGCTCTTTCCATAAGCAACACTCCCTTTGAAGTCCCTTGGAGTTTTGCCTGCATAAAGAGCTTGAGTTGGAGCCCTTGGAGAGTTGCACTTTCTTTTTTCTTTCCTTGTGTAGGTCATGGCTGCAGCATTCCAGCCTGCTTTGTACTCACAGGAACAGATTATCTTGTCAGCTTTGAGCTAGATGTGTTTTTGAGTAATATCCTGGATATCTGTCGTCTGACCCCGGTGCCGTACTGTGCTCTGTACGTTTACAGTAGCAATGATCATTGCCCTGGAGATATTTTCTCATCCCGAATAGTCGGTTTGCTCCAGGGTTCATAGACTCTGCATTGGCAACTTCTCTAACAGGCCAGCATGGTCCAGGGAGAGGGGCTTAGCATATACTCTTTTACTTTATTCACAGGAAGCATTGGCTTCCAAATATCTTTTGCAGTCTTCCTGCCACGTTCAAGGACGGAACATAAATCATGTTAGAAATGACTTTGCTTCTGTAACTGACTTCGGCTCTTGCTTAATGCTAGGCAGATGGCATGCCCCAGGTCTAGGAGCCTTATTCTTTGGCTTCATATTTGACTGTCTTTAAAACTAGAAACAAACCACTGCTACCCAAAGGAAACTCTGGAGATTACATCCAGAATAGAGCGTTCAAGGCTTCTTTTTGTGGAGGTAAGTATTAGGCAGGCCAAGAGGCAGTTAAATCTCATTTCTGCCTTATGATATTGAGGATTCTAATATTTCCTGTTTGATCGTTCACAAGGTTAGACACCCATATTGGGCTCTTGCTTTCAGGGGGCCATCTATTAGTTCAGGTTCTCCACCTAGAACATTTCAATTGTTTTTTCCTTTTCTTATTATATACTAAAAAAGAGGACTAATATGTTTTAAGCCCCTGTGTATGGCAGGCAATATTCTAGGCACTTTACATACATTTATGTTGTCTCTGATGCTACCATCCCCATTCCCATTAATGTCTCTAAACATTACCATTGTCAACAAGGAAACTGAGGCTCATAGAGGTTAATTATCAATGGCTGTACAGCTAAAGAGGGTTTGCAAAGCTGGAATTCAGTTAGATATGTCTGACTGTAAATGCTTTCTGCTTACCACGTTATCCTTCTTCCTTGAAATTGTAAGTATATTATAATATGGCTCATTGTTACACAGGTTTGGCTAGTCATGGGTCAAATTGTATTTCTTATTGAAATATAGTTGATTTACAATATTATATTAGTTTCAGGGGTACAACATAGTGATTCAATATCAAATTATATTTCTTGATATAAATAATTACATATAATAAAAGCATGACCAAAAAATGTAAAATGGCTAATCTATACAATAAGCATTAATACTGTGGCATCTCAGATGGATTTTAAAGAAGTTATAATATGTTTAGCAAATTGCATCAGATCCAAGAAATAAGGTATATGTAATTATGAGTTTTTCTTTTGTGTGTTATTTTCGTTTTGTTTTTAAATTTTTATTGGAGTATAGTTGATTTACAACGTTGTGTTAGTTTCTGCTGTACAGCGAAGTGAATCAGTTATACATATATCCACACTTTTTTTATACTGACTAAAAGATAACTCGAGTTAAGTTGCTCACATTTGATAAGATAAAAAACCATTGAATGTGAAAAAGAGAAAAAATATATATATTCACTGTGCTACCTTTACTAATACAATGGAGTCTTACTGTAAGTACTTGGGACTCCGTATCATGGGAGCCCTTAGGGGTGAAATACCTTGTAATGAAATCCTCTTAAGCCTCCAATTTCTAAACCCCCATATATGATTTTCAAGGTATTGTGTTTGCTTTTCATCGAATTTTCCTTTAGAGTAGGTGGCTTGATAAAATATTTCCATTATATTTCTTTTGTCGTTGTTGTTATACAGCAGGTTCTTATTAGTTATCCATTTTATACATATTAGTGTATATATGTCAATCCCAATCTCTCAATTCATCACACCACCACCCGTACCCCCCCACTGTCCCCCCTTGGTATCCATACGTTTGTTCTCTACCTCTGTGTCTCTATTTCTGCCCTGCAAACTGGTTCATCTGTACCATTCTTCTAGGTTCCACATGTATGCATTCATATACGATATATGTTTTTCTCTTTCTGACTTACTTCACTCTGTGTGACAGTCTCTAGATCCATCCAAATCTCTACAAATGACCCAATTTCATTCTTTTTATGGCTGAGTAATATTCCCTTGTATATATGTACCACGTCTTCTTTATCCATTCATCTGTCGATGGGCATTTAGGTTGCTTCCATGACCTGGCTATTGTAAATAGGGCTGCAGTGAACATTGGGGTGCCTGTGTCTTTTTGAATTACGGTTTTCTCTGGGTATATGCCAGTAGTGGGATTGCTGGGTCATATGGTAGCTCTATTTTTAGTTTTTTAAGGAACCTCCATACTGTTCTCCATAGTGGCTGCATTAATTTACGTTCCCACCAACAGCGGAAGACGGTTCCCTTTTCTCCACACCCTCTCCAGCACTGTTTGTAGATTTTCTGATGATGCCCATTCTAACTGGTGTGAGGTGATACCTCATGTAGTTTTGATTTGCATTTCTCTAATAATTTGTGATGTTGAGCAGCTTTTCATGTGCTTCTTGGCCATCTGTATGTCTTCTTTGGAGAAATGTCTATTTAGGTCTTCTGCCCATTTTTGGATTGGGTTGTTTGTGTTTTTAATACTGAGCTACATGAGCTGTTTATATATTTTGGATATTAATCCTTTGTTGATTTGTTTGCAAATATTTTCTCCCATTCTGAGGGGTGTCTTTTCGTCTTGTTTATGGTTTCCTTTGCTGTGCAAAAGGTTTTAAGTTTCATTAGGTCCCATTTGTTTATTTTTGTTTTTATTTCCATTATTGTAGGAGGTGGATCAAAAAAGATCTTGCTGTGATTTATGTCAAAGAATGTTCCTCCTATGTTTTCCTCTAAGACTTTTATAGTGCCCAATCTTACATTTAGGTCTCTAATCCATTTTGAGTTTATTTTTGTGTATGGTGTTAGGGAGTGTTCTAACTTCATTCTTTTACATGTAGCTGTCCAGTTTTCCCAGCACCACTTATTGCATAGACTGTCTTATCTCCACTGTATATCCTTGCCTCTTTTGTCATAGACTAGTTGACCATAGGTGCGTGGGTTTATCTCTGGGCTTTCTATCCTGTTCCATTGATCTATATTTCTGTTTTTGTGCCAGTACCATATTTTCTTGATTACTGTAGCTTTGTATTATAGTCTGAAGTCAGGGAGTCTGATTCCTCCAGCTCCATTTTTTTCCCTCAAGACCGCTTTGGCTATTTGGGGTCTTTGTGTCTCCATACAAATTTTAAGATTTTTTGTTCTAGTTCTGTAAAAAATGCGATTAGTAATTTGATAGATATTGCATTGGATCTGTAGATGGCTTTCGGCAATATAGTCATTTTCACAATATTGATTCTTCCAATACAAGAACATGGTATATCTCTCCATCTGTTTGTATCATCTTTAATTTCTTTCACCAGTGTCTTATAGTTTTCTTCATACAGGTATTTTGTCTCCCTAGGTAGGTTTATTCCTAGGTATTTTATTCTTTTTGCTGCAGTTATAAATGGGAGTGTTTCCTTAATTTCTGTTTCCTTATTAATTTTCTGTTTGGATGATCTGTCCATTGGTGTAAGTGAGGTGTTAAAGTCCCCCACTATTATTGTGTTACTGTCAATTTCCTCTTTTATAGCTGTTAGCAGTTGCCTTATGTATTGAGGTGCTCCTATGTTGGATGCATATATATTTATAATTGTTATATCTTCTTTTCGGATTGATCCCTTGATCATTATGTAGTGTCCTTCCTTGTCTCTTGTAACATACTTCATTTTAAGGTCTATTTTATCTGATATGAGTAATGCTACTCCAGCTTTATTTTGATTTCCTTTGGCATGGAGTATCTTTTTCCATCCCCTCACTTTCAGTCTGTATGTGTCCCTAGGTCTGAAATGAGTCTCTTGTAGACAGCATATATATGGGTCTTGTTTTTGTGTCCATTCAACGAGCCTGTGTCTTTTGGTTGGAGCATTGAATCCATTCACGTTTAAGGTAATTATCGATATTTTTGTTCCTATTACCATTTTCTTAATTGTTTTGGGTTTGTTTTTGTAGGTCCTTTTCTTCTCTTGTGTTTCCCACTTAGAGAGGTTCCTTTAGCATTTGTTGTAAAGGTGGTTTGGTGGTGCTGAATTCTCTTAGCTTTCACTTGTCTGTAAAGCTTTTGATTTCTCTGTCAAATCTGAATGAGATCCTTGCTGGGTAGAGTAATCTTGGTTGTAGGTTCTTCCCTTTCATCACTTTAAATATCTGATGCCACTCCCTTCCGGCTTGCAGAGTTTCTGCTGAGAAATCAGCTGTTAACCTTATGGGAGTCCCCTTGTATGTTATTTGTTGTTTTTCCCTTGTCTTCAATAATTTTTCTTTGTCTTTAATTTTTGTCAATTTGATTACTATGTGTCTCAGCATGTTTCTCCTTTGGTTTATCCTGCCTCGGACTCTCTATGCTTCCTGGACTTGGGTGGCTATTTTCTTTCCCATGTTAGGGAAGTTTTTGACTCTAATCTCTTCAGATATTTTCTTGGGTGCTTTCTCTCTCTCTTCTCCTTCTGGGACCCCTTTAATGCGAATGTTGTTGCGTTTAATGTTGTCCCAGAGGTCTCTTAGGCTGTCTTCATTTCTCTTCATTCTTTTTCCTTTATTCTGTTCCGTGGCAGTGAATTCCACCATTCTGTCTTCCAGATCACTTATCCATTTTTCTGCCTCAGTTATTCTGGTATTGATTCTTTCCAGTGTATTTTTCGTTTCAGTCATTGTATTGTTCATCTCTCTCTTTTTTTCTCTCTCTCTCTTTTTTTGTTCTTTAATTCTTCTAGGTGTTTGTTCTTTAATTCTTCTAGGTCTTTGCTAAACATTTCTTGCAACTTCTCTATCTTTTCCTACATTCTTTTTCTGAGGTCCTGGATCACCCTCACTATGATTATTCTGAGTTCTTTTTCTGGAAGGTTTCCTATCTCCACTTCATTTAGTTGATTTTCTGGGGTTTTATCCTATTCCTTCACCTGGTACATAGCCCTCTGCCTTTTCCTCTTGTCTGTCTTTCTGTGAATGTGGTTTTTGTTCCATAAGCTGCAGCATTGTAGTTCTTCTTGCTTCTGTTGTCTGTCCTCTGGTGGATGAGGCTACCTCTCTCTTTCTTGCATCTGAAGAAAATGGATGAACAGTGGCATTATGATTAAGTGGATTGATCAATTTTATATTTATTTAGATATAGTATCCAATTATTGATAATTGTAACTTGCAGTGACCATACCCCTCCTATTTTTAGCATCATTTAATTTTTTGCATATTTTTCGCATCATTTAATTTTTTGCATATTTTTCCTTCCATTTCTTTTCCATAAACTGAAATCTGAATGTTTCTATAAAGTTATTTTTAGAACATTTTATTTCCCAAATTCTGTGTTCAATGAAAAATATTTATCTCAACAAATAAGAAATTGGATAAAATACCAAGACTTACGTGGCGAGTTTAATGGTAATTGCCCATGCCTCCATTCCATAAATTTAATGTAAATCACAAAGGTAGTCAGAGAAGGTAAATCACCTTGCTACTGATGAGCAATCCATGGCATAGAATCTGTATGAAGTAAATCCCTCCAACTTCCTTCTAGCCATGAGCCTCTGTGGTCCTGTGGTTTCACAAGTACAGGAAGATTGTGATGTGTAACCTTGTGTCCTGATGTGTATTTTCTTTTTTTTTTTAACATCTTTATTGGAGTATAATTGCTTTACAATGGTGTGTTAATTTCTGCTGTATAACAAAGTGAATCAGCTATACATATACATATATCCCCATATCTCCTCCCTGTTGCATCTGCTCCCCACCTTCCCTATCCCACCCCTCTAGGTGGTCACAAAGCACCGAGCTGATCTCCCTGTGCTATGCAGCTGCTTCCCACTAGCTAGCTATTTCACATTTGGTAGTGTACATATGTCCATGCCACTCCCTCACTTTGTCCCAGCTTACCCTTCCCCCTCCCCGTGTCCTCAAGTCCATTCTCTATGTCTGCATCTTTATTCCTATCTTGCTCCCAGGTTCTTCAGAACCTTTTTTTTTTTTTTTTAGATTTTATATATATATATATATATATATATATATATATATATGTTTTACTATATGGTATCTATTATTTTCTTTCTGATGTACTTCACTCTGTATGACAGTCTCTAGGTCCATCCACCTCACTACAAATAACTCACTTTCGTTCCTTTTTATGGCTGAATAATATTCCACTTTGTATATGTGCCACATCTTTATCCATTCATCTGTTGATGGACACTTAGGTTGCTTCCATGTCCTGGCTATTGTAAATAGTGTTGCAATGAGCATTGTGGTACATGACTCTTTTAGAGTTATGCTTTTCTCAGGGTATATGCCCAGTAGTGGGATTGCTGGGTTATATGGTAGTTCTATTTTTAGTTTTTTAAGGAACCTCCATCCTGTTCTCCATAGTGGCTGTATCAATTTACATTCCCACCAACAGTGCAAGAGGGTTCCCTTTTCTCCACACCCTCTCCAGCATTTACTGTAGACTTTTTGATGATGGCCATTCTGACTGGCGTGAGGTGACACCTCACTGTAGTTTTGATTTTCATTTCTCTAATGATTAGTGATGTTGAGCATCCTTTCATGTGTTTGTTGGCAATCTGAATATCTTCTTTGGAGAAATGTCTATTTAGGTCTTCTGCCCATTTTGGAATTGGGTTGTTGGTTTTTTTGATATTGAGCTGCATGTGTTGCTTGTAAATGTCGGAGATTAATTCTTTGTCAGTTGCTTCATTTGCAAGTATTTTCTCCCATTCTGCAGATTGACTTTTTGCCTTATTTATCTTTTCATTTTCTGTGCAAAAGCTTTTAGGTTCCGTTAGGTCCCATTTGTTTATTTTTGTTTTTATTTTCATTTCTCTAGGAGGTGGGTAAAAAAGGATCTTGCTGTGATTTATGTCATAGAGTGTTCTGCCTATGCTTTCCTCTAAGAGTTTGATAGTGTCTGGCCTTACATTTAGGTCTTTAATCCATTTTGTGTTAATTTTTGTGTATGGTGTTAGGGAGTGTTCTAATTTCATTCTTTTACGTGTAGCTGTCCAGTTTTCCCAGCACCACTTATTGAAGAGGCAGTGTTTGCTCCATTGTATATTCTTGCCTCCTTTATCAAAAATAAGATGACCATATGTGCATGGGTTTATGTGTGGGCTTTCTATCTTGTTCCATTGATCTATATTTCTGTTTTTGTGCCAGTACCATACTGTCTTGATTAGTGTAGCTTTGAGTTATAGTCTGAAGTCCAGGAGCCTGATTCCTCCACCTCCTTATTTCTTTCTCAAGATTGTTTTGGCTATTCGGGGTCTTTTGTGTTTCCATACTAATTGTGAAATTTTTTGTTCCAGTTCTGTGAAAAATGCCATTTGTAGTTTGATAGGGATTGCATTGAATCTGTAGATTGCTTTGGGTAGTAGAGTCATTTTCACAATGTTGATTCTTCCAATCCAAGAACATGGTATATCTCTCCATCTATTTGTATCATCTTTAATTACCTTCATCAGTGTCTTATCATTTTCTGATACAGGTCTTTTGTCTCCTTATGTAGGTTTATTCCTAGGTATTTCTATTGTTTACATTGCAACAGCAATGGTAAATTGGAGTGTTTTCTTCATTTCTCTTTCATATTTTAAATCATTAGTGTATAGGAATGCATGAGATTTCTGTTCATTAATTTTGTATCCTGCTACTTTATCAAATTCATTGATTAGCTCTAGTAGTTTTCTGGTAGCATCTTTAGGATTCTCTATGTATAGTAAGTATCATGTCATCTGCTAACAGTGACAGCTTTACTTGTTTTCCAATTTGGATTCCTTTGTTTTTCTTCTCTGATTGCTGTGGCTAAAACTTCCAAAACAATGTTGAGTAATAGTGGTGAGAGTGGGCAACCTTGTCTTGTTCCTGATCTTAGTGGAAATGGCTTCAGTTTTTCACCATTGACGGTGATGTTGGCTGTGGGTTTGTTATATATGGCCTTTATTATGTTGAGATAAGTTCCCTCTATGTCTACTTTCTGGAGGTTGTTCTTTTCGTTGTTTGTTTTTTCTTTTTTCTGGAGGGTTTTTTTCATAAATCAGTGTTGAATTTTGTCGAAAGCTTTTTCTGCATCTATTGAGATGATCATATGGTTTTTATTCTTCAATGTGTTAATATGGTGTATCACATTGATTGATTTGCATATATTAAAGAATCCTTGCATTCCTGGGATAAACCCCACTTGATCATGGTGTATAATCCTTTAAATGTGCTGTTGGATTCTGTTTGCTAGTATTTTGTTGAGGAGTTTTTCATCTATGTTCATCAATGATATTGGCTTGTAGTGTTTTTCTTTGTGACATCTTTTGTTTGGTTTTGGCATCAGGGTGATGGTGGCCTCGTAGAATGAGTTTGGGAGTGTTCCTCCCTCTGCTATATTTTGGAAGAGTTTGAGAATGATAGGTGTTAGCTCTTCTCTAAATGTTTGAGAGAATTCTCCTGTGAAGCCATCTGGTCCTGGACTTTTGTTTGTTGGAAGATTTTTAATCACAGTCTCAATTTCAGTGCTTGTAATTGGTCTGTTTATATTTTCTATTTCTTCCTGGTTCAGTCTCAGAAGGTTGTGCTTTTCTAAGAGTTTGCCCATTTCTTCCAAGTTGTCCATTTTATTGGTGTACAGTTGCTTGTAGTAATCCCTCATGATCCTTTGTATTTCTGCAGTGTCAGTTGTTACTTCTCCTTTTTCATTTCTAATTCTATTGATTTGAGTCCTCTCCCTTTTTTTCTTGATGAGTTTTGCTAATGGCTTATCAAATTTGTTTATTTTCTAGAAGAACCAGCTTTTAGTTTTATTGATCTTTGCTATCATTTCCTTTATTTCTTTTGCATTTATTTCTGATCTGTTGTTTCTGATTTCTTTCCTTCTGCTAAGTTTGGGGGTTTTTTGTTCTTCTTTCTCTAATTGCTTTACGTGTAAGGTTAGGTTGTTTATTTCAGATGTTTCTTGTTTCTTGAGGTAGGCTTGTATTGCTATAAACTTCTGTCTTTGAACTGCTTTTGCAGCATCCCATAAGGTTTGGGTCATCGTATTTTCATTGTCATTTGTTTCTAGGTGTTTTTTAACTTCCTGTTTGATTGCTTCAGTGATCTCTTGGTTATTAAGTAGTGTGTTGTTTAGCCTCTGTGTGTTTGTATTTTTTACAGATTTTTTCCTGTAATTGATACTTAGTCTCATAGCATTGTGGTCGGAAAAGATACTTGATTCAATTTCAATTTTCTTAAATTTACCAATGCTTGATTTCTGACCCAAGATATGATCTATCCTGGAGAATGTTCCATGAAGACTTGCTCAAGGGCTGATGTGTATTTTCTTGCCACTCACTTTGACTTTGTTGTGAAATGTGCTCATTGGTGCAAAGACAGGATTAGGGCACTCATCACAACAAACAAACAAATGAAAGATTGGTTTTCCTGGAGGGACATTGGCAGATCTCTTTTGTCACTGAGAGTAACTTTTTTTCATTGCCCTTCTTCAGTAATACTCTCAAGTAACATTAAAGGGGTGGGGTGGGGGAAACACTTCATAATAAAATTTAATTTAGACGCCTTACATTTACATCTTCATTTGATATATTTTGGAAAACTTGGTGATATCACACTAGAATTATTTGTGGCTAGAGTGTTACTTTTGTCAGTTTCTGTATCTTGCATATTGAGATCATGTATAATTTGAAACTTGAAATACTACTTGAATTAGATCCCACATATTGATTTACTCTTTAGGAAGCTGTTCAGCTTGTTTCTCAGCCTTTTCCATTTTGACAAAAAGATATTGATACCATGGGATTCTTTGCTATAAACAGCCACAATGTAGCAATTTTATGATAATGTATGTAATTCATTTTGATGTGAATATCAGGTGCTTTTTTCTATTTTCTTTCTCATAAAAGTGATATGTATTAAAACACTGCTCTAAAGAAATCCATGCAAGTGCTTCGAGCGCCTAGCTTGGATTTTACAAATGTATTTGCTTGAATGATTTGCCTGACCATTGTGTTACCTGATTCCAGATGGCGTGAAATTGTACCTTCTATTTTGGATATCTCAAAAACACATTCATGTTTCAATAGGAAGCAAACAGTATGATCAACATTTACAAAATAACTTCAGCATTTTTAGTTGTAGCAAATTGTGCACTCGTTTTGACCTTTTTTTAGAGTCAATAGGGGATGCCCTCTCTTTGTCCTTTCGTCCCCAAGGGAGGTGCCATTCTACTATTCACAGGTAACAGAATCAAACAAGTCCCATAACCATATCCAGAACAGACTCAGGAGATCTGTTTTAACTGGCTTTTTTATTTGTATTAGTCTATCGAACCCTATAATTGTGCTTGACTGACAGAGATATGATGTTATTGTTGGTAGCATAGGACCCTCTGAGGTGTGAAATGCGACGCCATGGTGCAGCCTGTTCTGTTCTGTCCACCTTCAACAATTGTCAGCTCGATTTGAAGCCCAGAATCTTGTTGACAGATGAATGAAGCAGACTTAGCCAAGTTAAGCTTACAATGCTATTTCTGCCAATGTGGTAGATGAATTAGGAAAAGAAATCTCTATAGAACTTTTAGATGAGAAACTCTGATGTCTTTACTTTATACGGAAAAAAGACAATATGACTTTTAAGCCAATAGTAAATCTTTTCCAGATACTTTCATAACTACAATTTATAATAACTACCTAATATGTGTCACTTTACATACCAATTCTCATTCTAGCCCTGTGAACTAGAGATATATTATACCCATTTACAGAGGAAGAAACCGAGGGTTAGGGAGATCAAGTAAATTAGCCCACCCAAGGATTCACATTTAGTAGGAGGCAGAATTGGAACTTGAACCCAGGTCTGTCTCTCTTCAAAACCCATTTTCCCCCCATATTTCTACAAGTTGTTTTTTAGGCAGGTAAGCTTGAAGTGTTACCAACTTCTTTGCAAGTATCTTCTTTGTTGTATCTTATCCTACCTATTATCTAAGGTTCATTTTAGGCTTTACTTAGCTAGCTGTGGATCTTACATCTTGTATGTGATCTTTCATATTGCTCTTTACTCAAAACACACTTATAAATCGTCTAATTTTCATCTAACAGAAGTAAATTGTGTGGAGATATGAGCTTTGGCTCTTGAGTTGAGAAAACTGAACATAAAATTGTAATGGAGTTTTTCAGCAAATGCTCCTTTAATTGCTTTTCCTATATTCTTGCTTAATTATAAAAGTATTTTGATTTCTGTTTGGGCTCAAAGAGTGTGCTTTTGAATGTGTGGTTACTATTCTTTTTTTCTGTAATAATAAGATATCATTTTTGATGGAGGGAGAAAACCACTCATCTTGCAGGAAATGGTATCACTATAAAATACCAAGATGGCTCGATGAATTCAGATGTAGTCACCATAACAAACCAGATAAACAAACAAAACAAACCTGGAGAATTAATTTGTGTCTAATGGCTGTTTGGGAACAGAGTTATAATAGAATGACCATAGGTTGTCACAGATGGGTAGTTCGTTTTGGAACCCTGCATACAGCTTTGTGTCCTGGAACAAAAGGTAGAAAAAGGGACATAACTGTGATTCTTACATAGAATAGATTCCCCAGTGTCTTTTCACATCTTCTGTTTTGAGTGGTTCAGTGGTTCAGGCCGTGTTTGAACATTGCCCTGTTCAGTGGCAATTTGTTTCAGTGCTTCTTTTGATATTGTTTACGTAGATTTAGTGCCAGATTAAACAGAATTTTGGAATTCTTGAAGGGGCAGAGATAAAGGAAAAATACCCCGCAAACTGAGATAAGTAAAGGTGTTAAAGTAAAAAAAGAAAAAAAAGGAGGAGCAGAAGGAGGAGGAAAGAGACATACCAAAATATTGACAATGTAGTTTTTGCAAGACTATTCTTTCCTGTGGTCTATTTCTGGATACCATCTGTTTTAGAATGACTGTAGCTGTTTTAACAGACAAACTCTGAGATGTTACTGGCTTACCACAGTAGGCATTGATTTCTTATACATGATGAAGGGCAAGACTCTGGGGACTCTGCCATCTTCCATATGTGTGTTCTGAGGTTACCCTGGGCATAGGCATACAGCCACTGGATAAGATAAAGAAAGAAAGAGAATGGACAGTCAGGTGGGAGGATTCTTTTGGCCAGCACTAGAAGTACAAGAGTTTATGGTTTATATCACTGCTGACCACATTTCTTTGGCAAGTGTCAAGTCACATTTTCACACATAACTGCAAAGGAGAGAGTGAAATGTAGCTGTGGGCTTAGAAGAAAAAGTAAACAAAATTGGTGAACAGCCAATCTCTGCTACCCTGTTTGGATATAATTCCTTAAGGAATTGAGAGAACCAGAAGTCTCCAACGAGATGTGTACAGGTATGTCACTTGGGGAGTAATGTGACCTCTGACTTTGTAAAATTTTAGAAAAGAAAAATTTCATCAAAACTGTTATCACTAGAAACTTTGAACAGAAAAAGAAAAGGGAAAAGAATTTTTTTGAAAAAGTGCAACATAGAAGTTAGGGAGTGGTTTGTAAGAAGAATAAAGTATGAGTACTAGGCTAGGAGCCTCAGGCCTCCCAGTTTACTTCATAACTTCATTGTTAATGAAGGCTTTTTGTCTTTAAGCACTTAAAAAATCTTCAAGCATCAACAGACACTGCTATGGCTTTCTCTTTCTTCTTACTAGTTCTCATGCCACTGAGTGATTTCAATACCTTGTATTAGATCCAGGGTGATCATCTCAATTGGAACAGTTCTGGTTATCTTGTTTCATATTCCTAATTGTCTCATGTGAAAGTTTAATTTTTAATAATGCTTCTGTGAAAAAATGACATATTTTTAGGGTCACTTTCATAAAGTTTGAAGAGGGAGCAACTGACATTCTTATAGTGGGAAACATGATTAAAACAAAAAAGGGAGTTTAGGGATGAATCCTCTCTTCCAAAGAGCTAAAAGAGTGTTTCATTTTACACTAAAAAATAAAAAAAGCAAAACAGGTAGCACAAGGCAGTCAGAATTATTAGAAATGAATCTCTCAGTTTGAAAGTCTTTGCTTTTGGTTGCTGACTGGACACCTGCATATTTTTCTAATATCCAGTCTGTGAACAAATGGAGTGTCATGTCCCTTCTTCCTGTTTGACTTTCTTGTGACCAAATACTTAGTTGTGTGGCTGAATTCCTAGGGCGATCTGCTTATGCAGGCCTGTAATGCCTTATGGGACAAATTAGGGAAGTCATAATTATATGACTTCTGTGGATTTGTGAGGCAATAACTAGCCATAGTCAAGAAAGCCACACTAAAGGGCTTCCCTGGTGGCGCAGTGGTTGAGAGTCCGCCTGCCGATGCAGGGGACGCGGGTTCGTGCCCCGGTCCGGGAGGATCCCACATGCCGCGGAGCGGCTGGGCCCGTGAGCCGTGGCCGCTGGGCCTGCGCGTCCGGAGCCTGTGCTCTGCGGCGGGAGAGGCCACAACAGTGAGAGGCCTGCATACTGCAAAAAAAAAAAAGAAAGTCACACTAAAATAAAGTGCTATGAAAAAGCAGTTTGGACACATTTTTGAATGTAAATATTTTGAACAAAGTCAAATGAGTGACTTAAGGGTATGTTATTGTTTCCTCTTGAATGGCCAAGCATTTAGTAATCTTCAGCGGCATGTGATTACAGAGAAGACTTCAATGTCCCCATCCTTCCAAACTAGTTATGTGAAATGCTATGGTTTCCTCTTACTCAAAGAGTGGCTCCTGCTTAATTTCTGCTCATTTAGACACCGTGATGTTGGCCTACATTTGGCCTAAATTAACTAAGTATGAGTTGTTTGCTCTGAATTGAGTCCTGAACCATAATATAGAAAGAATTCTCTCCTTTAGTTATTAAATGAACTTTAGTTCTTGCTTTGGTGGAATTAAAAAGACATCAAGCCTTGGAATCTAAAGTGGCCCGGGTTACCTAAATGTTCTTATGGTGTTTTTTTTTAGTCATTATGAATGATATTTTTAATGCACTTTTTATCTTCACAGTCCCCATGCTTTCTTAAGATTTACTTAGGATTAAATAAAATAAAGCTTTTTCTTATTTCCTTACTTGCTAATATTTTCAGTCTCAAAAATACACATATACATCTCTAGTTTGTATTTCTGCAGAATGTCTTATTAACAAGTATTTCTATATGCTCAAAGAAATGAATAAAGGATGGCATCATGGGATATAGAGGCAGGAGGGACTTAAAGTGTTATTAATAATTAGTTCATACAGTTATCTAAAATATAGTGCCCACTTATTCAATGATTCATTCATCAGACTCATATGGAATGCCTAATATGTGCCATGCCCTCTGCTATACATGATGGGGATACAATAGCAAATAAAGATAGCCCCTGTCTTCAAAGACCTTAGCGTCTACTAGGAGCAAAACAAAACAAAAACATAGCAATATCATGTGAGAAATATGCTCAGGATATGTCGAGGTACAACGGAAGAACCATCGCGGGGTTAATCACCCAAATTTTGGTGGGGAGGGATCAGGTGCCTCGGATCTAAGACACAGTGTTGTCAACGTGAAAAGTCTAAGTTGTGCAGTGTTTTCATGGAGGCTAGCATGTTCAAAACCTTTGAGATACACGAAAGAATGGCATTTAGGAAAACTGCTTATTAAGGTTGAAATGTAAAGTTCAAGGAGGGGATGAGGAAGTAAATAGAAAGCAGGGATTGGGGTAGGATGTGGTGAAGGACCTTGCATGCCATGCTAAGTAATTATCCTAAAAGTATACAATCTGAAGCATTTAAGAAGTGGGGTAGCATGGTCAGACAAACATTTTAGGAAGATCACTCTTGCTAAAGGATAGGAGGAAGACAAAGGGGAAGAGAGAGATGGTTAATATGTTGTTGCAGTTACTTGGGTGAGAAATAAAATGACCTGGAGAGATATAGAGAATGGGATAGATTCAGGGTGTATTAATGAGGTAGAAATGGCAGAATGTGTGACTAGATGTAAGGATGGGGAGGATGGAGAAGTGGGGGTGATTCTCAGGCCTTGCTCTGGGGAATAATAGTGCAGACCATGGGATAGAGACTAGAGAAGGAAGAGCAGATTTGGGGAGGAGATGATGCTGAGGTTTGATTAGAGCCCACATCCAGACTGAGGAAAAGGACAAAATGGACTGTCCAGGGACTGAGGTGATCAGGAGTCAGGAGGTCCAGGGGGTGGGAGCCTGGGCTGCAGACCAAACCAGAGAGGCAAGGGGCTTGCTTTTCCTAATCCCAGCCCCCCTGCACTCTCCCCTCCTCCTAGCTTTGAACTGGTTACATTTTACAGTGCTCTGTGGAAGGAGGGTAGAAATAGGAAAACTGAGGCATCTGTACAAAGCGTCTGAGTCACCACTTCCTTCCATTAATAAACAAATGAAATCCATATTTGTGTAGCTAACCCACAGAAAAGGAGGGAGAATGTTTGGCAGGCACAGTAGAAATCCAATCTGGAAACTACAAATTTAAAAACAATTATTTAAAATTTTATATCACAAACTTCCTTTTGGAGGCTTCTGTTAGCTACATCTATGTTAGGATATTCTTCTGGGAGTAGAAATATAAGGGCTTCAGAGCTTTGCTGCCCAGAGCCATGGAGTTTAGAGGACACATGAAAGCATACTTTCGTCCTGTACTGCAGACACCATCTTCTGTTCTGATATATCATTTCACTCAACAGGAGTAGACGCACATAGTTTGTCTCTTGATTTGCAGTTTGGGGAACAATTTCAACTCGCTCCCTCCCAGGGCACATTATTAACAACCAACTGGCATACAGTTTCAGACTTTTTCGCAGGTGAGAGTGAAAATTGAAAGAGTGGATTAAGGGGTTCTCTGCAGGCACCCTGGATAATTTATCGCCCTTTTGCTGTAATGGCTGGATGGATATATCTTTCTCCATATGTAGCCTTTCATTTAGACTTCTAATCAGTGGTAAAGAATAAGAACTGGTTTTTAAAAAACATCCCTTGGAGTGGAACTAATCAGCTTGTGGTTTCCCTTCAGATAGTCTCACCATTATCCAATATACCCTCTATATCCTCACATAGGAAATGACCTAAACTTCCACTTCCAGTTGTGCGGATTATTTATCCTGTTGCCCCCCTCCATCTCCATCCAACCCTCTACTTTGCATGTTAAAGTTAAGCCTCTAATCATTGAATCTTCATGTCTGGAAAGTTGATCTGGCATCGCCATTACATACAAACTTACTTTGTACCTTATACGGCGTGACTTGAAAAGAAACTATTTTGAATTCTTGTATTGTTTACCAGTTTGAAAGTTGTGTGAAAGATGAGGATTTATTCCTTTGCCTGACTGGATCCCCTGGGCTTTATTTGTTAAGAATGTTATTTTCCCATAGGCATTAACTCCCCTATTTAGAGGGAAAAAAAAATCCTTATTTAGCTTCAGTTTGGTAATGTTAATAGAGTTTAGAAGGAGAGACTTTGAAGGGTGTAAACAAACTGAAGGCGATTTCGGATCGTTACAACATTTTAAACAAAATGAAACATTGCTTGACCTTGTACCAAATATTATAATTCATAAGAAACTCATACAGAAATTATATATTTCCTATAATATGAGGTTTCCTATGTGCATATATTTAATCAAAACCACAAGGCAAATGAATTTGGGTTGGGAAACCTCCCGCTATGCATCATTGTGAGGAGAAGAAGCTTTTATTTTGTTATTAAAAAGTATCATTAAAGGGTAGACAATTTCATTCCTATTCATTTCTGTAACTTCCAGTACTTTGTAAATATTCTAATAACTAGAGCACCCAGATCATTTTCTACGCTTGTGTTCTGTTAAAAGTAAATTAAATAGGAAGCTTTCATTTTTGTAAATTATTATCGGAAGTTGACCCGAATCATCTCTCTATCGCAGTAGGAACTCAATCTATAGCCCTAAAGTACAGTGATTACCAAGATGTGACCTACTTTAGTACTTTCAGTGATTTATAATATCCTTTTATATTGTCAGTAAATTAGACTCCATAGACAATGTAAGAATTTCTTTCGGGAAGAGTTTTGATAACAAAAGGGGATGGTTTATATTAGAATGTTTCTTATCTGGGGACTTGAAGTCAGCATCATTTCAGGTGTGAAATGTTTCCTTGCTATATCCTGCTTTGCTCATTGACAGTAGCTACAGCAGGTGGCTTACTATTAAAATCAGCATGATAAACCTCTTAGAAAATGACATCTCTTTTGTTACATATTTGTTCCCACCTTGTCTCACTCTGTGTTGGCTAGCCTTTTAAATACCTTTGCATACCAAGAATGGTATTTGAAAAGCATCCTGAATTACAGATCTTCAAACTTCTTACTTTTAAAACTATAACCAAAGCTAGTTGAATGTTTGGCTTTATCCACCAAGGGCATCATATGAAGCCCAGTAAATGAATGTGTGTACTTATGTAAAACTAGCTCCTTGTCTAACATCCAAATATATATGTAATGGGATACTAAAATAATAGTGAATTATTAAAGTTCTTATATTTGGCATTTATAGGCTTTTAATTTATTTCTAACAAATTTAGAAATAGTTCATCTGTAACAATTAACCAGGATATTGACTCTTCATTCAGAATGTTTTGTAGCTCAAATTTTTCTAAGTAAAAAAAAAATTTATTTTTAGAAGAAGGATCTTTTCCTGAGATTTTTATCTTCAAATTATGGAAAGTTTCAGAGTGCATAAAATATGAAAGTTATAGAATTTTAGTTGCTGGGAACCTCAGAGATAAGAGTCCAGATTTTCTCTTTACCTTTTAAATTAATTAACTAAAAGTGGATCCCAAACATGAATTTTAAGGAAGATGTTGTCACACTGACATAGCTGTTCTGCAGTGATGAAAATGGGCTTATGAATAATGGCATACAGTATGTTCTATCTAAATTAGTTCATTTCCAGGAGGATGTCTTTTTTTTTTTTTTTTTTTTTTTGCGGTACGCGGGCCTCTCACTGTTGTGGCCTCTCCCGTTGCGGAGCACAGGCTCCGGACGCGCAAGCTCAGCGGCCGTGGCTCACGGGCCCAGCCGCTCCGCGGCATGTGGGATCTTCCCGGACCGGGGCACGAACCCTCATCCCCTGCATCGGCAGGCGGACTCCCAACCACTGCGCCACCAGGGAAGCCCTGAGGATGTCTTTTAAAATGCTCCATGTTTTAAAAAGTTCAACTTATCAAAGTCATCATGTCACATCTGTTACAAAGATTTGTCTGTTGCTGATCTACAGCTAATTTTCCAGAAATGACACTTCCCATAGTTCATTGTGTTCTTATCATCATGGCACAAACCAACATTAAATGTGTTTCTTGAGTGATGCTTAAGATGAAGTAGCCATGTGCATTCTGTTTTTGCACATGGAGGTTTCGGTTTCTTAAGAGAAATAAGAACTTTTAGGTAAAGATGTCTTTCAATCAGCCGTAAACGTTTACATTTTTGTTTTTTAAATATTTGTGTGGTTAAGAAATAGAATAACACCATGAAGGAAATCTGTTTCCTACTTTTAAATAATATTGTCTTCCAATGACTTGAATTAAACCTCAAAACTTTGTTAATCTTTAGTTACTTGTGTTTTTACTTTAATTTAAATTAAAATAGGGTTAAGAGAAAGTTTGAGAATCTGCTTAGTATCAAGTTGAAGTATTTGAATTATTGGCTTTATTTATAAACTTTTTTATTTTGCTTTTTTGGATTCAGGTCTTATTTAGACAGGATTAATGTTTATGCAAGTGAAAGAATAAAAACGTATTATGGAGTGACATGAGACGGAATGAGATGTATGTTTGTTGTAAAGGATATTGCTGCAAAAACAAATTCGTTTTCTTCCCTACAAAAGTTAGAAGAAAACATGATTCTACCCCATTGTTAAATGGGTTTGATATTTCTCATTATTCTTTATTACTGTGGGCTCTTCACGAAAGGGAGATGTTGAAAAGAATTTAGAACCCTGGGAAATGTCTACACCAGGAAATAGGCAGGTGAAAACTGTATTCTCTAGGATCACAAAGCAAAGAGGTTTCACACGTATTGTTTCCTTCAAAAATTTGAAAATGAATCATGGTTTGGTTGAACTGCTTGAGCTCTCTCTTCTGATTGGGACTGCCTTTAGCTGTGCCTGCCTTCAGTCACAACATGACTGTACAAATAAGGGGGGCAGATTCCGTCGTGGTACAGATCGTGCATGTGGGAATAGACCCAGGAGCTAAAGGAACCCCAAACTGCACTACACCTGCCCTCTAACATCAGAGAAAAATCCTCCCTTGGCTTAATGGCAGAACCAGGTCCCTTGGCTTCCTTTGTGAATAAGGACAGTGCTACATAACTCTCATGTCCTGGTTCATGCTTCATATACCTATACTGTGCGTGTGCGTGTGCGTTTGTGTGAACTAAAACTTCTCCCTGAGCTCTCCTTTCAGTGAGAAAACAATAAATGGCTAGGGTTTGCAGTTTGTCGAAAGCTTTGAAGAGATGGTTTTAGCAGACTTTATTTCTGCAGGTTTGTACCGCCTCTCTACCCCTTTAGGAAGGACCTGGTGGGTTAGCCTAATTTACTTCATTCACACCAATTATTAATGCAAGCGTCTACCTGGGCCTACTTCCTTTCATTTATACAATTTCAAGGATGGCCAGTCAGCATGATCCAGGGAGGACACAGAACCATTCATGCATGGGAACTCGAGCTTTATTCTCTCCCCAGTAGGCTTCTTAGCATGCCGCGGCTACAGCCCATGGAACACCATCTTCTACCTGTCAGCAGTTATTTAGAAGCATTCAGAAAGAACCTGCTAAGCCTCATCAATGGAGGTAATTTAGCCAGTGGCTCTAAAAATGCTGTTACATTCCCTGTCTCAACTGAGAACATTCATATTATAGAAGAGCTGAATGTATTCAGTATACGCTTGGTAACATTACAGTCTCTAATTTCGTCCCAGCATCATTAACCGTATAACGTTATCTGTTAAATTAAGTGGTTTATTTTTCAATACAATCATTTTTATCACAGTGAGAAGAGAGAATTTTAACTAGTTTGCACAATTTAAGCCTTTGTCAGAAGGTTTTCCAGTTGCTTGGGAAGATAAAGTCCAATAAAACGTGGGAATCTGAAAATGTATGAATTTCTCTGTGTCACTTGTGACTGTGAGTTCCCCCGTTGAAGGGTCCATGCCTTATTTTTCCTTGTTCTTCTGTCACCACCACAGTGCCTGGCATTTAGTAGGTTGATTGAATAAAAATTCATATAAAGATGAACTTTTAAAAATCAAATATTTAGTATATGCCTGCCACTGTCCAAGATGCAGTATAGCATAATAGTTAAAAAAGTATAGGCTCTGGAATCTGACAGACCTGAATTCATATCTCAGTATTTCCCCTTACTAGCTGTGTGATCTTGGGCAAGTCACTCACCCTCTCTGTCTCAGTTTCCACAACTGTATAATGGGGCTGGTAATGGTACCTAGTGATGTCTGCAAAACAAAAGGCACAGTGCCTGGCATATTGTATCAGCACCGTAAGTGTTAGCTGTTCAAGGAGCATACCATTTAATAGGAGAGGTAAGATACCAATGGCCATAATTTAAGGCAGAATATAATGTCATAAAAGAATTAAGAAAATGATCTGGGGCTATTCAGAAGAAATAAAGTTCCTACCTGCTGTGGGAAAGCAGGCAGATCTTTTTTTTTTTTTTTTTTGCGGTATGCGGGCTTCTCACTGTTGTGGCCTCTCCCGTTGCAGAGCACAGGCTCCGGACACACAGGCTCAGCGGCCATGGCTCACGGGCCCAGCCGCTCCGCGGCACGTGGGATCCTCCCGGACCGGGCACGAACCCGTGTCCCCTGCATCGGCAGGCGGACTCTCAACCACTGTGCCACCAGGGAAACCCTCAGGCAGATCTTTGAAAGAGATGAAAGCCCTAAAGCCTGGATGGGATTTTGACAAGTAGAATGGGCGGGAGGGCACGCAGGCTGGGTGAATAGCAGGAACAAGGTGTTTGAGGGGCCAGGAGCCTGGAGCAATTGGGGGCCATGGGTCTCTCCAGAGGCTGAGCTGAGAGCTTTGACTGCCAGGTCTAACTAAGCCTTGATTTGGTCAGAATGAGATGTCATTACCTTTGATGGAGCAGAAGTGAAGTTTTGAAACTGGGTCAGTTCTTGCTGGGACTGCCTGAGTCCTCCAAGTGCCATATGTCTTCCTCTGACATTTCAGCAGCACTTTGTTTACATAGCCACTGTAACCCTTAAAGTTTTGTGACTTGCTTGGTAAAGTTTCTTTGGCCTTGTTACAGAAAATGTAGGAATGGGTAATTCATGGAAATTCTATGGTAGCTTATCATGAACAATGTCTAGAAACAAGAATTATAGGGAAATTCAGTCTTTTAAGCAACATATTTTGCATAATTTCTCTATACTTCCAAAGATTTTTGAGTCCTTATTGAATAAATATAGATAATATTATCTTTATTATTGTTAGAGTATATGTTATTGAAATTGTATTCCTGCAATTAAGCCTAAAGAGATAGGAACATAGCTAAAATAAATTAAAAGCATGGCTTAAAAAATTGTTAAAACATCACTGGTTAAAAACTATAATAAAAGATTACACCAGACATTCTACTAATTGAACTTATTAAAGATAACCTACTGGGTATATCACAAATATAATATGGAATTCATCTGACACAAAAAAATGGAAAACACTCTTCCACAGACCTCCTATATCCCCACTTCCCTCCTTAACAGCTTAGGTGTCTCATTCCATCATTATACTCATGCTCTTGTATGTATACACCTGTAACTCCTCTCCCTCTGTCCTGACCTGGGGAGACCTCAAACCTACTTAAATCCAACTTATCCTCTGCTCTGCACCTGCATCCACATAGCTGAATACAGATGGAGAAAAACAACTCTGCTAACTGGTCTCATTTTCAGCCCACAACCACTAATCTCAAGAGGATGTGTGGTGCTGTCCATGTCTGTAATCCAGTCCCTCTCTAACTTTCTTAGCTATTTCAAACATTTTTCTTGCTCCTGAATCCTCCAGCATCTCCTTCCCATTTAAGTTTGTTGAAAGTATTGATTGTTATTTCTCTGAGAAAATAGAAACCATCAGAATATAATTCTATACACTCCCACCACCAAATCTGATAATTTACTTAGATCTGTACCCGCCTTTCCTCCTGCCACAAGGGACGAACTGTCCCTGACCATTAATCTCTACCACTCTGCTGAAACGTTCTTGTTAGGGTCACTGATTACATTCACCATGACAAATTCAGGGATCAGGGTTCCTTTAAAATTTTACTGGACCATATTCAGCACAGCCGATTGCCCCCTGCTTGTTGAAACCCTTTTCTTGCCTATCTCCTTGCTGGGTATCACTCTTTCAAGGTACTCCTCCTACCTCGCTCCTTCTCAGCCTTGCGAGTTCCTTTACTTCTTCATGGTCTCTAAATGTTGTCCTGGAAGGTTCGGTCCTTGAACCTTTTTTCCTCCTTATTTACATTCACTTGTTGCTAGGTGATTGCATATAATCGCATGGTTTTAAATATTATCTATATGTCAAAGGCTCCCAGATTTATATCTCCAAGCTGGACTTCTCCTATGAACTCTAGACTTGTATATCCAAGCATCTACTCAACATGCCCACATGGCTCTTTAACAGATCTCCCAAACATGTCCAAAACCAAATTCTCCACCAAAACCAAATTCTCCAAAGCCGCTCCTGTTAGCCTTCAGCACAGCAGTAAATGACCTCTCCTTCCTTTAGTTGCTCCAGTCAAATCTTGGAGTCACTCCTGACTCCTTTTTTCTCACACCCGGCGTTCAATCTGTCTTCAAATCTGGCACCACTTTATTCACAATATGTGCAGGATCTACCATTTTGTCCTCTGCCGCTACTATCCTGGTCCATCCCATCATTTACATTTTACTTGGATTATTACAAAGCCTCTTAACTTCCTTCCATACTTACACTCTTGCCTTCTTACACTCTTTTCCCCACAGTGAACACTATCCTTTTCAAATATAATTCAGATTATGTCACTTCTCTGTACAAGAGCTCCTCTCGAAGGCTTTCTATCTCACCCCAATTAAAAGCCAAGTTCTCATCATGACTTACAAAGTTCCACATGACCTGGATCTTCCACCTCTATGACTGCACACCTTGCCCCGTTCCCATCGCTCCCTCCACTCCAGACCCACTGTCAGTGACTGGAAAACTATCTCCTTATAGGGCATTCCTCTTGCGATTCCTTTTCCCTCTTTTCCTCTGTTCCTTCCATGACCACCCTATGAAATGGTACCCTCCTACTCTACTCTCCTTATCTTCATATATTTTTCTTCTTAGCCATTATGGCCACCTGCAGCATTATTTATAAACATTCCCTTACAGTCTGTCTCCCCCCACAAGCAGGTGGGGCTTTGTTGGCAGGGACTCTCTTTTGTTTATTACATTTACCATATTCCTAGTACTTGAAGAATGGCTGGCACACTGGAGTGGCTTAACAAATATTGATTGAATGAATAAATAAATAATCAACCTTACTTTTCCCACCTCCATCCCACACTCAGAAGACTTCTACTTGAGAGTGTCTTGAGGTTTAGAGCTAGGAATATTTCCATTTTCTGCCCCTGTACATCCAAATGTATCTGCATCTGTCTTCACTTTCTTTCTCCTCTTCTTAGACGAAAGGATACCCTTTCTCCTCACCCTGATTCTCTGATACCACTTCTTTTTGTGTTCTCTTGTATATTGATTTTGCTCTACAAGCCATTTCTTTCCTCTCAGCTAATAGTTTTCTGTCGGTTTGCAAACATTTTCAAATCCTTCCCACCTACTGTGAAAACAAATAAACAGAAAACTTTTCTCCAACTCTATATCCCTTTTAGCTACTATCCTGTTTCTGTTCTTCCCTTTATACACAGATACTCAAAAGAACTGTCTACTGAGATTGGCAAAGAGTTGGTACACATGCTTTCCAATTTTTGCCTTCTGTAGACATTGCTGATTAATCCCAGTGCCATTTCCCAAACTCTATAACCCAACCTCAGAATCTTCCAGGTGGCCATTTGCAACCAGAGTTGCCACTTGGTATGACACCTGCTTGCCACCTCTAGAGCTTATTCTTGTCTTAATTTTCTCACCTCCCTGCTCAAACAATTATAATAAATATTCTGACTTCCTAATGGTTAAATGCAATAGACTCTTTCCAATCCTCATTTTAGTTTCTCTTTTTGAAATTCTCTCCAGTATTGGCTTTATAAACTCGTGTTTGTTGTTATTGTTTTTAATTCTTTTCCTCCTCAGTGTCCTTTGGAGACGCTCTTCGTCTCTTTCCCCTAAAATGATTATCTTTGTCTACCCAGGGATTCTTGACCTGGGATGAAGGATTTGCTAGAGAATCCATGGATGGACTTAAGGGGTTTGTTGTGTGTATACAAAATTAAGTTTTTCTTGTATGGATATTTCTAGCTAGAGCAGCTATAGCTCTTATCCAATTCAAAAGAGGATTAAGGATGACTGCTACCTGTTCCTCTGGGTTATCTTGCCCAAGCTCATGGCTTCAGCCGCCAGCATGATACAAGTGAGAGCACGAAAGGGTTCAAGTCAGAAAAACCCATGTCCATATTCCAGTTTCCCCTTTTTGAAGCTGTGTGACTGGGAATATTACCCAACCTCTCTGAAACTTGGTTTGTTCAACTATAAAATGATGGAAATGAGCCCTAATTTGTAGAGTTATTGTAACTGAGATGTCATTTGTAAAGCCCCTGGTGTCTTGTGGTAGTCAGTAAGTGATAGATTTATGAGGCAGTCCTAAACACCTTGGTCTCTAAAGCACACAAGCTTCTTAGCTTGCAGAGCCGCTCTGCCCCAGTTTTGTGGTAGGTTTCCATTTTTTGGGTTCTGTTTCATTGGAGCAATAAGCATTATGCAACTCACACGTTATCAACTTGCTCTGCTTTTATTAATGCATTTATTAACACAAACATCTAAGACAGCTGCAGAGAGCACTAAATCCATTTTTTTTTGTGCAAAATTTAGAAAATTGAAATTGGGCACTTATATAAATTTTAATCAGACTGAGAGATATTTATAAATTGGCTTCCAGTATTTATCTGGTGCAATCAAAATAACACACTTTCAAAGATGTTAATAAACATGGCAGAAAACAAATTATTCATTATATACAATTTAAGAAAAATTGGTTGGGCAATAAAAATGGTTTTTGCATTCTTTAAAATATGTGTGTTTTCAAAACAGTGGAAGCTGAGCAGGTGTCTCTACTCATGTGTATTCCATGTATTTATTGTATCCTATTAAACATGTGTTTTTAAACTTATTTATTTACACCTTCCTGATTCCATGCCACTTGGTGAAAAGGCTTGGAGATGTAGTATGTTTTAGAAGTTCGATACACATTTATATCCAAAAGCATAAGTCCTTTAAATCAGGGTCCCCCGGATCGGTACCGGTCCATGGCCTGTTAGGAACCAGGCCGCACAGCAGGAGGTGAGCGGCGGGTGAGCGAGAGAAGCTTCATCTGTATTTACAGCCGCTCCCCATCGCTCGCATTACTGCCTGAGCTCCGCCTCCTGTCAGATCAGTGGTGGTATTAGATTCTCTTAGGAGTGCGAACCCTACTAATTAACTGTGCATGTGAGGGATCTAGGTTGCACGCTCCTTATGAGAATCTAACGCCTGATGATCTGAGGTGGAGCTGAGGCGATGATGCTAGCGCTGGGGAGCGGCTGCAAATACAGATTATCATTAGCAGAGAGGTTTGACTGCAAAGACACCATAATAAATCAATTGCTTGCAGACTCATATCAGAACCCTATCAGTGAGTGACAAGTGAAAACAAGCTCAGGGCTCCCACTGATTCTGCATTATGGTGAGTTGTATAATTACTTCATTATATATTACAATGTAATAATAATAGAAATAAAGGGCACGATAAATGTAATGTTCTCGATTCATCCCAAACCCATCCCCCCACCCCGGTCTGTGGAAAAACTGTCTTCCACGAAACCAGTCCCTGGTGCCAAAAAGGTTGGGGACCACTGCTTTAAATGGCTTTATAAAATAATACAGCTAAATCCCAAAACCCAAATATTTTGCCCTGCAAAATTGCAAAGATTCCCAGCAAACTCAATTGAGCAGGGATCCCCAGTGTACATGGGGGATGCTTGACTCCTCTAAAACTCTCCTGCCCCTGTCTCTACCCCAACCCTACTCCTAGAAACGATGTGGGGCATACACAGAAGGTGAATTTAAAAACCTTACTTACTGAATTTTAAAGAATAGTTTAAGAATTTTTCAGATTCTTCCAAGTAACTAAAAACACCCTGAATTGAGAAAAAGTTTGAAAATGGAATTCAAAATCACTGACCTAGATCTTGGAGTGAATGAACCTAGTATGGAAAAAATTTGACTTAAGGTTCTGTTTAAAAGTTTTCTGCAGTGAATTAGGTATCGTGCTAATAAATATTTTTATAATCAAGACATGAGGCTAGTAAAATGTTGTGAAGTCTAGAAAACTCTAAAGATAGAAATAATTACTCATAATTCCGCCACCCAGAGATAACCACTATTTTCATATATTTTTTCTCTCTTCCTCCCTCTCTCCCTTTCTGTTTCCTTTCTCCCTTCCTTCCTTCCTTCTCTCTCTTTCTTTCTTTCTTCTTTCTTTCTCTTTCTCTCTTCATATACATAGATTTACAAATATATGTCTGAATAAATACATATGTATACACATGTAGAATTATATCCTAGAAAATATATATAATCTGTATTTTATATACTACAATATCAATAAATAAAATGTATGAAGTTTATAATTGGAATAACACTGCATTACCCATGTTGTATCATAAGGAATAATCATAATAGTCAAATATTTATATAGAAATATGTAAACACTGTTTATAATACCAAAAATCAACCTCAGTGGAATATTAGGCATCCATTACAATTTAATATTGTAAATTAATGCATAAATGGAGTCTTTATCTTTCGTATGCTCTGTATGTGAGATTTTTAATGACAAAAAATGCACATGATAAAATTCTTTACTTTTCTTATGTTCCCATTATGAACATTTAATCATAAGAAAGCTAAAAATATTATGGTGTTAGAAAATATAATTATGTTTTAAAATTAGTGTGGGAAGGACTTAATTGGCTTAAATATGAGTAAATCTTTAAATGAGTCATGTTATTTATTTACAAAAGGCAAATATCATGGAAGAAATCTTCCAAGTTTTGAATGAATTTTTGTTTTCTTTACATTGAACCCAACAAAACCATCTCCACGTTTGCTGTCACTTTCTTTCTCTTTCAAATTAAAAAAAGGCATCCACCAGGCTTGCGACTATAGCTATTTATTTTCCTCTTGAGTAGAATATGACTTTTCCTTCCCAGAATTAAAACCACCAAGGATTAAATATTTCTCGAAAGAGAACCTTAAATTGAAATAGTCTAAGTCATATTATGTGACCGTGGCTAAGGTCACATAATTCTTATTATATTAATAACAAGAATTATTAATATCTATCCTGTAGGGTAACACAACAGGCGATATAAATTATGAACGTTTGTCTCAGTCAAACGCGTAGGAGTCTTTGGAAGCATGAGCGCTTATAGACGTTGAGAGATTATGCAGTCTTTGCAAAGCCTTTTTTTTTTTTTTTGCGGTACGCGGGCCTCTCACTGTTGTGGCCTCTCCCATTGCGGAGCACAGGCTCCGGACGCGCAGGCTCAGCGGCCATGGCTTACGGGCCCAGCCGCTCCGCGGCATGTGGGATCTTCCCGGACCGGGGCACGAACCCGTGTCCCCTGCATCGGCAGGCAGACTCTCAACCACTGCGCCACCAGGGTAGCCCCTGCAAAGCCATTTTTTAATTAACACACATAAGCTGTAATGCTTTATTTCTTCAATTGCTTTCCTCTGTAGTTTAGCATTTGCATATTAATTTGTTTTTAAAATTAATAGACACTTTTTATCTAAATTTGCATTAGTTGAATGACTTGTTGGTTTTATAGCCTACTTTAAATTGCCATGCTATAATTGTGGAGCATTTTATAATTTACAAAGTAATTTGATATAACATTCTCACGTTAGTTAGATGTGGAGGTTTAATCAAACTAGGGAGTGATTTTTCTTCAAGATAGCACTCTCATGCTTTTTGTTCTGAGGCACATATGTAGGTATCTAAATCCTCCTCTGATGCCTCTGCAGGCTTCTGCCTTAGTTCCATCTCTATTATCTGAGGAAGATTCCACTGAGGGAGGAGACTTCCTCTTTGACATAGAAGTGTTTATTCTGCAGTGAGCAGAAACCAAGAGATTAAGAAGCTACATTTTGGAAATACAACCCTATAATTTAAGGATGGTCTGCTTTCTAATGGTTCTCTAAAAACATTGTAAATCATTTTTGGATCAGTCAAAATATTCTCACCTTTCAGTAATTCAGTGATTGTTTCTGAAGCACCTTATCACTTGGGCACTGGAGTATTGGGAATTAAATGTGAAGTGAGGATGGGCAAAATTCCTGCTTCCTGGCTCCAAGTGTAGAGTACATCTGTTCTATTTACTGGCACAGACTTTAGGTCAAACTGCGACTCTTGAAAGGTTAAGTGATCCCATTGAGATGGTTCCATGATAGGATTCCTGTTGGTCCTCAGAACCTCTGCCACCAGAATAATCCTGTTGCCACTCAAAGTTCCTGTGATGTCATTCTAAAGCTTTACCTGGGTGCTTACTTCAGGTGCTCTTTTCTTCTGAAAAGAAAAATAAGCTTGACATCTGAATATGTGAATTTGAGAGTTTCAAGAGATAATAACATTATGGTAATCATTGTCCAATGATCTTTTTAGACAGGCAGGGTTCCAAAATGCAAAATCATAGAAATTATTATTTTGAAGTATTTTTTCATTCGATTCAAGACAATGAAATAAATCTGAATCTGAGGGTACTAAAAGTGGTAGTAGAGGTTGAGTTTCTTAATGGTGGGTTTCTAAGTTTTTGAAGTGATTTCTTTCTAATTACCTTGAAGCAGAGGTAGCACCTTTTAGAGTTGCATGGAGAATACTAATCAAGTTTCTGTAAGTGAAGGCAATTTTATTTAAAATGTATCACAGTAAAGTAAATGTATCACAGCCCTCAGTCACCAGGGAGTTTCTGAGATGCTCTTCTCGGGCTCTTGTCTACTCTCCCTCTATGCTCTGCTCTCCTGCGGGGGAAGCTAACACTTCTACACCCGCTGAAACCACTCCTCCATCACTTCACTCATTTGGCCAGATGGCTCTAGTACCATGACTACAAGACTCCAGCTGCTAGACGGTTTTCTTACAGGTATTCTGGGTGTCTCCTAGTGAATAGTTTGTTATATCACATGCAGTGAGAAGACTTGGCGTAGGCAGTCCTGGAATCTTGTGTACGATTTGTAAGTCTTACACTGTGTAATCCACATTTTAGGGAGCGTTGCCAGATTTGCCATGTTGTATGCATCGTTTTTCTGCAAAGCCTCTCTACCAACCCACTTCCATCTCTCTTTTTCACGTTCTCCACCCTACACATACACACATACATGTACACACACCAAACACACCTGAAATTCATATCACATGTTAAGGTAATCTGAGTTCCCTGGTGCTACACACTTTCCAACGCCTATGTAAAAGTCAACTTTTTAATCTCACTGTCATTTACTATTTGTTCTCACTATCATTAACATAAAATTCATAATACAATGTATATTTGTATATAATAACATACAAATTTATACACACATTGTGCTAAAATCATTTGTTCAACATAATGGCAGAAATGCCACTTTTTAAAGGCAGACAGGAAAAGCCTATAATTTGTAAAACAACCATAGGAATAAAAAAATCTCAGCAATGATGCTAAAATATATTCCTTTGAAGAAATTCTTTCTGATTTTAGAGAATCCTATGTTTTAGTTTTTGCAAAAAAACCCAAAAAACAAAAAAAACCTAAGACACGTAATGTATTCTGAGGTTCTTAAAAAGACGCATGTTCACATTTCTGAGTTTGCATTAGTTTAAAAGTTTGGAAAGATCAGAAGCTTAAAGTATCCAGAGGGAGAGTGAGAATGCAAGTGCAAGTGAGCACATACTATAATTTCATCCATTACATGGATCTCGGAAGATCCATATTTACATGGCGGTGAACAGCTCTCCACTTGTAGGTTCTCCATGTTCAGAGCTGATGTTAGGGCTGTCTGTTGCCCTCAAGAAGCTTTTTTTTTTTTTTTTTTAATTTATTGTTGGCTGCGTTGGGTCTTCATTGCTGCACATGGGCTTTCTCTAGTTGCGGTGAGCGGGGGCTACTCTTTGTTGCGGTGCGCGGGCTTCTCACTGCTGTGTCTTCTCTTGTTGCGGAGCACGGACTCTAGGTGCACAGGCTCAGTAGTTGTGGCTCATGGGCTCTAGAGCGCAGGCTCAGTAGTTGTGGTGCACGGGCTTAGTTGCTCTGCAGCATGTGGGATCTTCCCGGACCAGGGCTTGAAACCTGTGTCCCCTTCATTGGCAGGCGGATTCTTAATCACTGCACCACCAGGGAAGCCCCCTCAAGAAGCTTTGCTGGCCTGGTTTCTGTACAGGTGTCAGTTGAGAGGCTGGGTGCCTGCTGGTCCTAGGTCTGCATCTGGAAGCAGAGATTCACACTGTGGCAGCCCAGGAGTGGCTGGGAAGTTTGGTATCCACTCACGCAAAGAGTGCCCTGGGACCACCGTTGATCTGAGCAAGTCTGCATATAGCTGTGAGTTTAAACTTCCAGAGTGAAAGGCAAAATGGCCTGCTATGAACTTTGGAATCAGCTTTGGGTTTAAATTCTGGCTTTTCCAACTACAGGCTGTGTGATTTTTAGCTTATTTCTATGAGCTTCAGTTTCTTCATTTATAAAATGCAAGGCAGTTATAAGGAATAAATGGAGTAACATATCCAGAGTTGCCTGGGACTCAGTAAGGAGTGAATGAATGGTATTTTCTTTCTCCCTCTCCATCACTAAAGAGTCAGGAGTGGGGTAAGTAGTATCCACAGTAACTTGGTGTAGCTCCCCTTCCTGGTTTGATTAGATAACATCTAGCCAACCACATTTTCAGACAAAGCTCTTGGAAATCATCTGTTTTATCCCCAGTGAGTAAGAAGGCAAGTACCTAGAGAAATTCCAAGCCTGGAGAGGGACTGAGAGAGAAAGAGTCTTCTCTGGGAGTTGGATTAGGTCCATGCTTTTTTGTGTAATACCCAGTGGCATACAGCTGTTAGAATGAGATTATATATCATTTATTTTTTAAGATTCCCTAACTCGGTGTGAACGTTTTCTTTCATCTCATCTTACACAAAACCCAACTGCAGATTTTAAGAAGGTGATATGTAGTCAATACTTTTATTCACAGGTGATTTTCCTTTAGTGAAAACCATTTGCAGTTATGCTGCTTGGAAATTTTTATCAGCTTAAGCAACAAAAAAGTAACATTCAAAGTAAATCCGATTGACCAGAGGCTACATAATCTATTGATTGTATGAGGAGTTATGATGTACTTTAATTGAGCCAAAGACCTCTCATATCTGTTTAAAAATGCCCTTAGGCTAGGTTATTGCAGAGCAAAAGATAGATGTTATTTTTTTTAATTGACGTAAAATATTATTGAAACAATGAGAAATTTAAAGTGTCAGTGAATTCTAAAACTAAAATATCTGCCTCTTTTTTCTTCACTTTGTGCCATCTCTGAATATGCAGCTCATAAAAATAGTCTGTGCTAGAAGACCTTCCCCTTATGTAACCCACTCATTATTATAATGTGAAATGTATTTCACCTTTTGCCTTCTCTTTCTCTATTTTAATTCTAGAGCATACTAAAACTCTTGAGTCATTTTGGAATTACACAAAACGACCATAATATCAAGATTTTAGATAAATAGCATAGAGTGAAAATATTAAGATATGACATAACTTTTTTAAAATCACAAATGAGATTTGTCAGTAGTTAGGTATTATCTTCAGAAATATTTTGAAAAGATATTCAGAACTAGTTTAAATTTTGGTACTGAAACTATTCACTTAAGAAACAATTTTGTAATTCTTTTTCCTTTTTTCTTCTTTTCAATTTCAGGGTCAGCCTGGTCCTGAGGTAAGTGAACTCCTTTTCTTCTAACAAATCAATTTCAATTAGGATTTTCCCAGCGTGGAGGTTTTTCTGCAATTCTTTTCAAAGGATATAAAAAAATTATGAACCAGTAATCATGACACCACACAGTAGACCAAATATTTCCCAGGAGTAAAGCTTCAGGGCCTCTTAAGGGTTGTATGAGCCACATCAGCTGTTGGACCAGATGGCAAGTTTAACAATGTACTGTCATATAAAGCAAAACTCCTAACTGATCTGAGACAATGCCACAGGACTTTCATGTAAGATAAAATGATTTCGTAGTAGATGTTGGGTATGAACTTGTTTGCGTGAAGTACTGATTAATCATTACTATTAATGTTGTAAATACACACAGACTGATTATTTAGATTGTGATCCTACCAGCTACTTTTGATTCATTATAGACAGATGTTGAATTCGTTCTACATTTCAATATAAACTAACTGCTGAAGATATGGTTTATAATTAAATGTGAATGCACTCAACAGACAGTCTTTCGGCCCTAAATCATAATGAAGAAAATGAGGAAATATTAGGGAGGGGAGGATTGTGTAAAAAGATGAAAGTACAAAGCAAGGGAGTTGTCAGAAATGAAGAGTCAGTAAAAAACAACAATCTCACTTATTGTAGTCAGTAGGAATCTAGAGAGAAGGAAATGCCATTATTAATGTTTCACCTTTAACACTATAATACCTGTAAATAACATAGTTATTTATTGAGTTCCCTTTACATCTCTTTCCCCTTGATATACTGAATGTTATTTCTGTCCTAGATTGTTTCGTAAATAAATGATTTTCATGATATCTTTGTTAATCAGTATCATAAATTGTCTATCGTGTGCGAATTCTCATACTAGACCATGATAATATTATTTATAGTTTTTATGAGCTCTGAATTTAAGGATGTCCAACGAAATAAACAAAAATGCCTTCAGGAGAACAGTCCTTTTCACACTACTCATGAGAAATATCTTGAAAAGTAATTAATTTATATTCACATCAGAGAATACTCTATTTATAATTTTCACTCTTGTATTCTAAGTTATCTCAAGCTAATTATTGGAGGGAAAAAAACCCACAAAAGAAAGTTGTAGTTTATTCCCTAAATTTGAAACTGCTACATTACAATGAGATGAAGACAACGTAAAAGGGGCTTTGCATGCTTTGTTTTATTTAATGCTACAATAGCCCTGAAAGTATTATTATCCTAGATCTAGATCTCAGAGATATGTATTTTTAATCCCTTCTTATTCTGTATATATACATATCTATATATATCTGTGTGTGTGAACCTATAAGAATATATATATATATATATAAAATATACTCATATATAAAACATATGAGGAACCTGGGAGAGACAGTGTAGAGCTTGCCTCAGAATCTCCCCACTGAGGGTAGGGAAATTGATGCATTTATGCACTGATCTCCCGTCCTTCATTGGTAAGAGTCGTGCCTGGGTGTTAACTCCCTGGCACTTCTGGCCTGCCCCAGAAGGTACAGCACACTCCAGCTACTCGAGGAATGCAGAAAGCAGTAGGAACATACGGGACCTTTATTCTAGCACTGTCTTGGAGGGAGGCAGTGGTGTGTGTTGGCACCTACATCTGCTACAACATCCAAGTGTAAGTGTCCTATAGACAAAACAGAATGGAAAACTCAGATATGGATATAAAGACGGAAAACTGGACAAAAAACAGCATTAAAAGCATATTAAGGAGTGAGACTTTAAAGAGGATAACTGTAAAAGGAAGAACATGGTCATACTAAATCTTGACTACACAGCCACAGTGAATGAGCAGAAGAAAGATGATAAACCAGCGCAGGAAGCCAAGAATGGTCAGAACCAAGAACACCTATGGATGGATCACTGTAGCTAAGATTTGAAAGTACATCATGGCACTTCGGAATACCTTCACAGCAAGACTTTTATTTTTTTTTTTTTTGTGGTACATGGGCCTCTCACTGCTGTGGCCTCCCCCGTTGTGGAGCACAGGCTCTGGACGCACAGGCTCAGCAGCCGTGGCTCACGGGCCCAGCCGCTCCACGGCATGTGGGATCCTCCCGGACTGGGGCACGAACCCCTGTGCCCTGCATCGGCAGGCAGACTCTCAACCACTGCGCCACCAGGGAAGCCCGCAAGTCTTATATTTACTATGGCTCTTCAGAAAAACAGTCTACCTAACTGCCTATACGTGAAAATTTTGGAAATTTTGAAGGAGGATAGGACTGGCATTTTCAAAAGGTGATCTGCTCTGGTTTTCCTTCATTTTGGCTACAATTTTGCTTTTAGTGGACACTCAAGTCACATGATCATTTCTTCCAAAGTGCCTTCCTCGTGTCACAGCAAAAGGAAAGCAATGGATTCAAGAAGGATAGGTATGAGGGGAAATGAGAAGACAAGAAATACCCTCACACTGTCTTTCTATGCCATGAAAAATAGGCAGTTTTGTTGCTGTGTCCCCAAGGAAAAGTCTGACCTACCTCTTATCCCTACATCATTATAGTATTTTTCAGAAGAAACTTCCAATTTTAGATTTTAAACTAGAGAATTCTTAATGAAGTTCTCATTTAGTACTAGATGATTGGTTAACTTTGTTCTGCTTGTTATTCGTATGCAAATGTTTATGTCAGTGAGTGTTTTCTTGCATAGGTTGAACATCACCACCTCATCTTATTCATATTGTTATATGATGCAAAACTCTAAGACAGTGAAACTCAATTCTGCTTCTTCGATATCACACATTATTTAGTATGGACTTCCAGATTAATAGGGGTTTATTTTGCAGACCAGTGGGAAAAAGGGAATAATATATGTTATAATCAAGGAGTTCTGATCATCTTCCTAAAATTGAAGACAGCTTGGCTGGACTTAGCTTAAATTGCTAAAAAATTGCGAAGACTAGAAAGCTGAATAGCAGTGAGCACTGTTGACAGTGACAGTATGAAATTGAATACGAAAATAAGCCCTAAGCAAGAGAGGTAAATCTATGCGTTTACCTAAATGGGTGAGAAAATGGTTCTTGACGAGGGAAATGAGATGGTGAAAGGATATTAGAAAGAAAAAAAGGCAGTTCTAGCAGCTGTGGTTAAGATGGGAAAAGAGGCGGGGGAATGAATGGGGAGAATATTGCTGTGAACCCACTGAATCAGAGGAAATCAAATTCTTGGAGAGGAAAAGGGACGGGTTAGAGTAAATAATGTCACAGAGTCTTGAAAAAATGATTGGGTAGAAAGAGAAAAAAGAACAAATGGCAACAGAGAGTAAGGAAGGGAAGAAAGAAGGGAAAGAAATTAGAAAAAAAGACGATGAACATTTGTATTTCAACCTAGAGGTAATGGGAATTATTCAGGGGGTGGGGCAAAATTAATCTATTGACATGAAAGTCACCCTGATATTTTTTTCATAAATTCATAATAACATAATTAATTTCAATAGCTCAAGTATCTATTTTGCCTCTATTAGGTACAAGGCACAAATGGTAAGGCTGTGAAATTGTGAACAAGACAGACTCAGTCTCTGTTCTTTTAGTCGGGTAGAGTGTCAAAGTTCTGTCAATTCTGCAGACCCACTATTCCAAGGATGACTTTAACCACACGTGCAAGACCTGCTCTGTGTCTGTACATCTGGTTAATCCCCAGTTTTCCTTGGGACCTTGGACATGAGGCATTTAAGGAGGCCTTTTTCCAACATGCAGGTGACCCAGCATCAATGCCATTGCTCTAAGTGTAGTCCTGGTGCCATGCCTTTGTTCTAATAATTGGGTTTCTGCCCAGATCTAGGCACCCCTCTTCTGATGACTGAGTCCTTTCCTGGTTCCTCATGCCTACACTCCCTTTCTCCAGAACCGTCTTCATCCCAGGTCCTCCTTTTCCTTTCCTCTCTACTGCCGGGTATTACAGTCATGGTGCCCATGCTCTGTGCAGCCTTGTTAATGGCTGACCGAACAGTTAGCTGCGTCTAGCTCACTGCCTACCTAGCAGGGACTCTCCATTTCTATTTCTCTTGACCATGACTTCTCCATTGCCATTCTGCCCACTGTGAACACATGCCTGTCGCCTGGCCAGTCACTGCTGCAAGGGAGCTGAGTCAAGAAAGTGAACATTTAGCTTTTTCCTGTCTGTATAGTGGAGACATCAAGGGTTGGGACTGAGTGTAGCATCAACCGATATCAACCTATGTATGTCTTTTTCTATCACGGTTCTGATTATGTCATTCTTCTGACTCCCAAACTTTGAATCTCAATATGACTACCATTTAGTTCCTTACCTGACATTCAAATCCTTTGATTTGTCCTGTTTTTCCAGCACTATCTCCCACTAATTTTTCATTAAATTTCTTTCTGGATGTCAGTTTGCACAATGCTTCATCCAAACTGAATCAAAACATTTACTTTTTTCTCTTCAAATATGTTTTCCTTCATTTGTCTTTTCTTAAACCAGTCTTTTCTCCAGAACTGCTTCTCTCCTAGCCCCTAGATACACTTAGTTTCCACACATCCAAATATGATAACCCTTCATACTTACATGTTACTTCTTCCATCAAGATGTCATTACTCTACCTTAGCTGAATGTAATTTCTTCCTTTTGCTGAATCCCCACAGCATTTTATCTGTACACCTTTTTATATTACTTTACACTTAAAACAGAGGGGCATAGACAGCAAAGCCAGACAGCTCATAAGTCAAACCCTGGCTCTTCCACTTAGAAGCTCTGTGATCTTGGGCAAGTTACTCAATCACTCTGAGTCTCATTTCCCCCATCTATAAAGCAGAGATGATCATGTCTTATCCCAACAAAGGGTGTGAGGATTGAAATAACACATGTATAACTTCTAACACAGTTTAGTACGTGACAGGCACTCAGTAAACATTAATTCCCTCCCTCCCTTTTCCTCTTTTTATTGTATCATAGTTATTTATAAACATCTTTTCTCTCTTTATTACTAGCTTTTATGATCTTCAAGAGTGGGGTCTATGCTTTCTTCAATCTTTACTATCCTCCACAACACCTTAGTTCCTTGTATGTAGTAGAAGTTCAAGAAATCTTATTGAGTTTCAAATGGTATATACAAGAGATTAAGGAAAAGGAAGCTGAGGAGGAGAGAAAACTATCAGCTTTTCATAATTCTAAATGCCCAGTCAATAATACCATGAGTCATCAATAATACCATGTAAAACTGGCCTGAGGTTTCTAAGTTCTGAGATTTTTCTGAACAGGTATTAATGTTAATATCTCACACCCACATGGTTTGGAGGGTTTGGATGCCTTCGTTTCCTTTCATGTTAGTGGTTTATTCATGTTGATATTTAATCTTTGGTGAAAATAAACAAATAGCATTAGCCCAGGACTATACTTATGATGTATTACTTTATTTTGTAATAATTTATCTGTAGAGTTCAAAGCTTGGATTTGATTTTTAACAATCAAGACAGCTATAGAAAGTAGTTCATGGTGGTTGTAACACCACATTACTTAAGCAATAATATTCTCCCACTAATAATTTAATACAAATTGTAGGAACTAGTCGTTTTTTAAAAAAAACCTGCTCAGGATTCTATCTTGCACACTTTATAAAATACCCCAAATAACTCCATCAGTATATTCAATAGTGAAACCATTATATTAATGATTGGTACTCCTTCTATACCAAGGGCACTTCTTTTGCATAAAATTTTTAGAATTTTAAAGCCCTCCTCATAACTCCCCTTTGGAGTTGCATGTGAACGTAAAGGAGATATAGTTCCCTTAGGAATTTGGAGGACTAAAGTTGCTTGCATGGTGTAATTCTGTATTACTCAGTGAGAAAAAAATGCAAGAGAAAACCACAAGCAAATACCACCAGACAACTGCACATGGAGGCGTGTGCCTGCCATTTGTACTTGTTCAGATGCACTTGAAAAGAAATGGAAGATGTCACTTTGCCTTTTTTTCCCCAAATCCCTTTTTACTTGTCGTTGTCGTTGTCGTTCTGATATTGTCATTGCCGTTTCACAGCGTTTTACTAAAATTTACAAAATAAAGCTGTGTGTGCCTTGTAAGGAATTATTCCTGAAAAAAAAAATACTATATTTAGGGACAGTATTTAGCTTTCCATTCATCTGTTTTTAATTATATATTACGCTCCTTCTAACCTAACACTTTAGCAATTCCCATATTTCATGTTTGTGTTCCAGCCTTTGTCAGATCCATATAACCTGACTTGGGAGCAGGGGGAGGACATATACATTCTCCAAGAAATTTGAAATGCATGTGTCTGTGACTACATGCATGCATGCGTGCGTGTGTGTGCTCGTGTGTGTGTGTGTGTGTGTGTGTGTGTGTGTACAGAGAGTTTTTATTTTACTCACTACGTAATAGAACTGTCATATTAAATTAGTAATGTAGTCTATTCTGGATAAATCATGTTAGACCTGATAAAGTATTATCATGCCCCATTATCTGTACTTTATGTGGTGGTTATATGATAAAGAGAATGATTATAAAAGTCTTAATGTTTTCGTTTTTGTGGTATTTTATTAAGTAAATGGTTGACATGATATGAAAGGCTCCATTGTACTCCAAATAGCTTATACCATTAAGAGTACATACAATACAACAGCTTATTCATTTTACTATAACCATATCTCTTTATTTTAACATGGTCATTTGTGTATTGAATTGGTGTAACATTATCCCAAAGTTTAATTTTACCTTAGAATTCTTTCCTACTGAAATTAATTGAAGAGCTTCTCTTGCCAACTTTATGCTTTGTTCTCTACCAAATATATTCCTTTTAATTCTATCTGAATAAAGGTGAGTAACACAAAGCCTTTCATGAATAATTAATCTGACATTGATTTACATACATAGAAGCTGTTATCATTCCCCAAACGTACTCATTTTTACATCTCAATTTTTTAATACAGTGTTGATATATAGAAAAAGAACAATGTTTTGTTGAATAAATGTATATATTTAATAATTTAGATTTAAAGCTAAAATTTTATATTCATTTGATGATGGAATGACTGAAAGAACTGAAAATATCAGCTTTAACAGTCCACTTTTTGATTTTTTTTTTTTTTTTTTTCGCTGGCTGGGTCTTCCTTGCGGCACGTGGGCTTCTCTAGTTGTGATGCTCAGGCTTAGTTGCCCTGCGGCATATGGGAATCTTAGTTCCCCAACCAGGGATCGAACCCACGTCCCCTGCACTGGAAGGCGGATTCTTAACCACCGAAACACCAGGGAAGTCCCAACAATCCACTTTAAAAGGAGCATATGGAATACATTGGATAAGGTTAAGGAGATGGGCTCCATGGACAGACACCTGGGTTTACAGCCTAGTCTGCAACTTACAAACTGCCTGACTTTGGGCAAGTTATTTTTTTCCTTCAGTTTTTCAATGTAAAATAAGGATGGTTGGTTTGACTTAATACATGATTTAATGAAGCACTTGGAACAGGGTATGGCACATATAAGTGTTATTATTAAATCTGAACACCTACATACATACCTTCTCACAGAAGCATTCACACTGAGACAGAGCCATGAAGATATATTACCCTTATAGTGATACTTCTTCTGGATAAACATCCAACAGACTAATGGCCTCAAAAGATAGAGGTTTAGGATAAGTAGTTTAATCTTAAAATTAAGAAATTCATGAAAAATGATTATCACTGTTAGATATACTTATTGTATATATTCTATATCTAAAACAAACATTTATGTGTCTAATTCTTTCTAAAGGTATCGAAAAGTTTTAGTTAGAAATATTGTTCTTCATAGTATTTTATGATATTAATTTTCCCCATCCAAGGGCAAGGCATATGAAAATGTAAGAATATCAGTTGTATCTCATAATACTATGTAAATTTAATTCAATCCAAATCTAAAACCCAAGAGGACTTTTTAAAGGAATTTAGTAAGCTGGCTATACAATTCATATGAAAGAGTAAGGGAGCCAAGTGGCCAAGAATGTTTTGAAATAAAAAGAAAAGTGAGGGAAGACTTTCCCTACTAGATATTGGAACATTGAATCTACAGTATAAACTTAGTTTACTAACATACTCTAAGACTTCTGCTCCTAGAAAAAAATATGTAAAACAACAGTGTTAAGGCATTGGACAACAGGCAGCACAGAGAAGGAAAACAAACAAGGTGAACCCTAAGATTACCCAAACCTACTGTCTGGAGAGAATTTCTCAGCTGTAGCACAGCAAGGAGCACCTAAACAGAGTGGTCTCTGACCCTTGAGGAGGTCAAGGCACCTGGAATTTGTGGGGCAGGTGAGAGAACAAAGAGCCACATGGAGAGAGCTCAGAAGGTCCGCAGAGTCCCCCTTGATAGGTCAGCACAGTACTCATCAGTATATGTGTGTCTTAGCTCAGGACGCCACAACAAAATGCCATAGACTGGGTGGCTTAAACTACAAACCTTTATTCCTCTATAGCCATTATTTTGTAATAACTTTAAATGAGCTATAATCTATAAACATATCAAATTGATATGTTGTACACCTGAAACTAATATAATATTGTAACTTAACGACAATAAAAAGTTTTTTAAAAAAAGAAATATTTTCTTCAGTGAATTAAAAGTAATTCAGTTTGAAGTGTTTCAAACTTTAAAAATTTTATTTATAAATTTTCTCAAGTTTATTATATATGCACATGTAATTTCTCACATATGTTTTTATGGATTTCTTTGATAATTTTGATATCCTATGAGAATTCTTAATAGGCTAAAGTCATTTTCTCTCTAAATATCTCCAGTCGTATTTCAATTGATATGATATTTTTCATACAAAATATATTCTTTGGATCGTGTAGAGATTACAATGGAAGAATGATATTAGATAATAGGTAGAAAGATAGCTCGAGAAACATTTTATTCTATCTTCTTTCTTTTGGATAGACCTCATTTAAACTTAGTTTAAACAATGGCTGAAGTGACTCAGTATTGAAAATGTGGGGAGAGAGAAAATATATACTCTTTCTAAAAGCTTGGAGTCACAGGCAGGAGGGAGAAGACAGCCAAAACTATCTGCCCATGTTTGAGATGTGAGAAAAAAAAAAAATCTTTCATTGAACAGAGTTCATTTCGTCTTCAAGAGACTGTGCAAAGTTGTTTATTCCTTTTGCTGTTAACTCTTCTGGAACTAGTCATGAGTCCACAAATGAGAAATGGTAGTGACCTTGAAAGGCACAATTTCTAGCTGCAGTCAAACATATCCTCATAAGCATTCATTGGAAGCGTGTTGGACATACAGTTATCTGTGACTTTCTGATTGTCAACAGGCTATTCAGAGAATATTACTTTTGGCCCTGATGTCCTGTTAGAAACCTCTGTTGCAAGAAACCTGCTAATATATTTATTGGATACTTACCATGTATAAGGTACAAAACTACACATTTGAATTAGTAAGAGAGGAGGGGAAGGGAAATACTATTTACAGAAGACCATATGTTCTTTTAATTACTTCCTACTACTCCCATATGAGCTATTGTTTGTTCCATCTTACAGATGCAGAAACTGAGGCTCAGAGAGGTTAAGTGACCTGCCAAAGGTCCTATGTTTGTATATATTGAAGCCTCCGGGCTTCCCTGGTGGCGCAGTGGTTGGGAGTCTGCCTGCCGATGCAGGGGACGCGGGTTCGTGCCCCGGTCTGGGAGGATCCCACGTGCCGTGGAGCGGCGGGGCCCGTGAGCCATGGCCGCTGGGTGCGCGTCCGGAGCCTGTGCTCCGGGACGGGAAAGGCCACGGCGGTGAGAGGCCCGCGTACCGCAAAAAAAAAAAAAAAAAAAAAAAAAAAAGCCTCCAAAGTTAGCATTTGCTACATTTCCCTCTCTTACATATTGATCTCTTCCTGCCCTCAAGGGCCCTGGTAGTTTAGCATGAAGCATACGTCTTATACCTAGTGAGCACGAGCTAAGTTTTATAAAAGAGTTACAAGTGCTTTAGGGGTTCAAAACTAGGGAAGGAACATATCCAAAAGAGGGTCAGGTAAAGCTCAGGGAAGAGAGGTCACTGAGATGAGCCATCAATGGCTGGCAATAATGATAGTGGGATTGTAGAGGAGGCAAAGATGAGACTTTTACTGCAAGGACTAATGTTTGTTTCAGAAACTCAGATTCCTGCTGTGTTTTTTTTCCAAGTAGCTCCATAGCTCAGGTTGCCAGGTAAGAAGTTTCAAGAAAGTTGTGCTATTGTTATTCTAAGCAAAATGATAACTGATGATGTTTATTCAGAAGAAAGAATGGCATAAGCAAAGGTACAGAAAGTGAGGAGAGTGAAGGGCATTCTGACAACAGCTGGTGTTCAAGGCTGACTAGCGGAGAGGATCCTTAAGGGAATGGAGGGAGAGGTGGCATGGGGGATAAAGCAGAAAAGGAAAGTTAGAAGCAGATAATAGAGGACTTTGGAATAAAGATGCAGACGTAGAGAATGGACTTGAGGACACGGGGAGGGGGAAGGGTAAGCTGGGACGAAGTGAGACAGTGGCATGGACATATATACACTACCAAATGTAAAATGGATAGCTAGTGGGAAGCATCTGCATAGCACAGGGAGATCAGCTTGGTGCTTTGTGACCACCTAGAGGGGTGGGATAGGGAGGGTGGGAGGGAGACACAAGAGGGAGGAGATATGGGGATGTATGTATATGTATAGCTGATTCACTTTGTTATAAAGCAGAGACTAACACGCCATTGTAAAGCAATTATACTCCAATAAAGATTTTTTAAAAAAATAAAACATAAGTAAATAAAATAAAATGAGACAATAGAGGACTTTGGACACAAACAGAAGCTAACACTTTATTTGGTAGGGATCAGAAGGGTGATCTAAACTAAATTTTTAATTATATAACTACTTCTTTGGGGAATTCTCAAGCTTATTTAAAAGGAAGAGAAAATAGTGTCATAAACTGCCCTAGACCCCTCAAGCAGCTTCAAGAATTATCCAAGACTAATCTTGTTTCATGAGTCCCTTCCTCTCGTTTATTTTGTTTTGCTTTGTTTTTTTGATGATGTATTTAAAAGCAAAACCTAGATACCATGTCATTGCATCTGCAAATACTGAAATATGAATCTCTAACTGATAAGACCTTTCTGTAACATATCCATCACTTCATTATTGAATCTAGTAAAATTAATAATAACTCTTTAAATATTATCATTCCCAGTCCATATTCAAATTTCCCCAATTATCTCAAAAATGTCTCTATAGATGGTTTGAATCAAGATGTAAAGCCCACACTTGGACTTTAATTGCTATAACTCTTCAGTCTCTTTTATTCTATAGTCATCTTCCTCCTCTTTTTATGTTTTCATGTCATCAATTTTTTCAGGGCATTCATCCTATTTATAGAATGACCCACATTCTGGATTGGTCTGACTTCCTTATGGTGCTTTTGAACTTATTCTCTTATCTTCTGTTTTTCTTGTAAATATCTTTTACAAGTTCTATTTAGAGGTTTGATTAGGTTCTGGTTCAATGTTCAGAAAGAGTCTCTTATAAAGGTGTAATACGCTTCTTATTTCATCATACCAAGAGGCGTAAAATATTTGGTTGATTGGCAGGTCAGTGGTATTGGCCTGCTTTCCCAAAACCTGTCACCTAATAGCTTTTGTATCCATGGAGGCTCATTGCCTATATCAACTTTCTCAGAGTGGATTACAAATGAGCCATTGATGATTTTTGAGCTGAGGAATGATATGTTTAGAAATGCACTTTAGAAAACATAGCCTGCCAAAAGAATGTAAGAGGAAGTAGAGTAAAGGAAGACCAAAGATGCTTATAGATTATTCTTGTTTTTCAGGCACAAGGGAACTAGCAACAAACATGGAAAGCTGTACTCAAGGGATTTTGGGGAGAATAAATATAGGACTTGTCAATAGATCCTATTTACTGAGTCAAACGTAACACTGAGCTTTTAGGCTTGCAGGAGTAGCAGTGTGTTAAACAAAAATAGGGAAGTGTCATGATTGGCTTGCAGTAGAAACTGAGAAGTTTGGTTGGAAAATGTTGAGTTTGAGCTCATGATGGCCTCTCTTGGCTTAGACATCTGGTGAGCAGTTGAGAATGCAGGATTGCAGCTTGGGAAAGAATTTAGGACACAATTCAGGTAATAGGTAAAGCCAAATAGTATATTTGATAGCTGATGAAGGGAGTAAAGTGAAAAGACAAAAGGTTTAGAAACAAATCTGGACAATCTTGACATTTATGGGCTTTGTCAACCCTCCCTCCTCAAAGCTGTGGTTTATTTAGTTTTACTTTAGCCCAGGGTGACTCCCTTCCAGGGCCCCAGTGACTGGCTCAGCAGTTTCCCTTCCCATAGCTTAGCTTTCTTCTTCTTAATGGAAAGAAATGCCCTCAAGATGAATATGTATTTCAACTCATGTTACTTTATTTTTCCCAAAGCTAGAATGTAAAAATATGCCTTCTACTCTGCTACTTACTTTCTCTTCCCTCAAGTTCAATTTCCTTTCTTTCTGTGACCAGTCTATTACTTAGGGAAGTTCAATGGAGATGGTAAGAAGAAGTCACGACCTTAGAATGGGAAATGGAGGGCAAAGGCAACTTTTCTTTCCTTTGACTTTAGGAGAGGGGTAATGAACATGTTTGGAGACCAAGGAGAAGAATCCAAGGGAACCGTAATGGGGTTTATTTTATTTTGTTTTATTTTATTACTCTTTATTGAAGTATACTTTATTTACAATGTTGTATTAATTTCTGCTGTACAGCAAAGCGATTCAGTTATACATATATTTACAATTCTTTTATATATATATTTTTTTCTTTTCCATTATGGTTTATCATAAGATACTGAATATAGTTCTCTGGGCTATACAGTAGGGCCTTGTTGTTTATGCATTCGATATATAATAGCTGACATCTGCTAACCCCAAACTCTCACTCCATCCGTCCCCCAAACCCCTCCCCGCTGGCAACCACAAGTCTGTTCTCTATGTCCGTAAGTCTGTTTCTGTTTCATAGACAGGTTCATTTGTATCATATTTTAGATTCCACATATAAGTGATATCATATGGTATTTGTCTTTCTCCTTCTGACTTACTTCACTTAGTATGATAATCTCCAGTTGCAACCATGTTGCTGCAAATGGCATTATTTTGTTCTTTTTTATGGCTGAATAGTATTCCATTGTATATATGTACCATGTCTTCTTTGTCCATTCACCTGTCGATGGACATTTAAGTTGTTTCCATGTCTTGACTATTGTGAGTAGTGCTTCTATGACCATAGGGGTGCTTGTATCTTTTTGGATTAGAGTTTTGTCTGGATTTTTGCCTAGGAGTGGGATTGCTGGATCATTATGGTAGTTCTATTTTTAGTTTTCTGAGGAACCTCCGTACTGTTTTCCATAATGACTGTACCAACTTACATTCCCACCAACAGTGTAGGAGGGTTCCCTTTTCTCTACATCCTCTCCAGCATTTGTTATTTGCAGAATTTTTAATGATGGCCGTTCTGACCAGTGTGAGGTGATACCTCATTGTAGTTTTGATCTGCATTTCTCTAATAATTAGTGATGTTGAGCAGCTTTTCATGTGCCTCTTGGCCATTTGTATTTCTTCTTTGGGGAAATGTTTGTTTAGGTCTTCTTCTGCCCATTTTTTGATTGGTTTTGTTTTTTTTTTTTTTTTTTTTTTACTGTTGAGTTGTATGAGCTATTTGTATATTTTGGAAATTAAGCCAAGAGAACTTGTTGAAGAGACAAGTGAGAACAGCAATGAAGAGCAGGGCGAGGGTGGGGAGAATAGGTGTGATAGTCCCTTCACTCCCAGGAGAGAGGAGGTGAAGCTACAAGAAAATCTGGAGATGGAGAGTGTGGTAGTTGTAGAAGCTTACATTAAAGCTTTTGCTCTGTTTAGCCATCAGCTGAGAATGAGGGAGATTGAGCTTCTAATTTACATAGGCAGCTCAGGAACCACAGAGGAACCCTGAGATTCAGGATCTCCCAGACTCATCTGACAGTTGTTTTTTCCATCCCTGTGTATCTCGTTAGACTCAAAGGGGACATCCTACCCTCATCCCTGGATTGTATTCAGTTGCCCTGCACAAAATCAATATTGCTCTATGAGATACTACAAGTGAAGTCAAGAATAAAAGTGACCTTCAAACCAGGCTTTCTTAAATAGTCTGGGAAAAATTATTTGGGGACAGTATAGTAGGCAACATGAAGAAATAAATGATTGTAAATTAAACTCCAGGTTTAAAGATGGATGTTACCTCTGAATACCTTTGAATTATATTGAGGACACTAAGAGTATTATAGGATAGTTTACACCATTAGCTGTAAAATCATGGGGGCTACTATGGGCATTTAGAGAGCAAGTTGATACTTTCTTTCCACAAAAGGAATGTTTAGGATTCCAAGTCTTTCACCATGGAGTTCATTTTATTTGACCTCTTAAAAATAAGTTTTAAAAAAAAAGCAAAGTTAAACAAATAAAAAGTTTTAGCAATCTTTTAAAATATTTAGATGTAAGGAATGATTCTAGAAAGAAGGGACCTCTTGGTTATGATTGGCAGAAGCAGTAATTTGGCTGTCTTTGATTTGTATGTGTTAGAAAAGAAAGCCAGAGTGAGCTTCCCTGATTCCTGCTGTTTTATAAGCCCCTAAGTCCATTGAGCTACATCAGCCTAACTTTCAAGAGTCCTTTTTTAATGTTTGGTTTTTCTAAATTTTCTTTTAGTGCTAGACCTCACTAATTGTTTCCTTATGGCAGCTGCTTATGATTTAAGACTGATCTTGGGTACGTATAGTCCCTCGTTCAAGGCTCAAGCTGACATCACAAAAGAACGTATAGTTACCATCTTACTACAGAAAATGCCCAGAAAATAAGAGCTGTAAAAAGTAGCTTCTCAATAAGTGGGGGTGGTTTTGATATTTTAAATTTCTGTTTATACCGACCCCCTTTTCTGCTTGGTTTCTTTTAATCTTCAATGATTTACACCTTCACAAAAGGTGTAAAGTCTGAAGCTATAAATCTGTTTATAGCTGTAATTCCCTTCCCTGGCTTAGCAGAGTTTGACACTATAATGAACAAGGTTCTTCTGCAGCAACATTGAATCTGGTTCTTGTATATTTCTTTTATATGTTGCTGCTTTGAACACAGGAGAGTTTTACTGCATTCTTGTCTTTCTGGGTGTTTTGATTCAGCGAGAATTGATTATCTACTTCAGCGAGAATTGATTATCTACTGTATGCTAGGGGCGACTAAGTAGTTCCAGGGCCTAAAGTTTAGTCTTGTTTAGTCATTAAAGTAGTATGGTTAAAACAACAATTAAGTGTTTTTGTTTTGTTTTGTTTCATTTGGTAATATTTCCTGTACATTGAAGTAAACTATATTAAACCCACATATTCTTGAAATGTTTTCAACCTTCCACCTAATACCTTTCTCACCGCATTGCCTTTTGATTTTAGGAAATCAATATGTTTACTTTCTTCATCCTCAGGTCAAGTATCTGAAAAAGAAATTTAATTTTATGTTTAGCATGGTTAAAATATTTAAAATATTGAGTGTGTGCTTCAAAATCATTACCATTAGTAGATCAGGCATTCTACAAGTTGCTTTGTGGACAGTGTTTCATTTAAGCAAAGAATAAGCATTGTTTTCCCCATTTTTCAGATGAAGAAACTGAGGCTCAAAGAGATTAATTAATCTGCTAAAGATCGCACAGGTGATCACAACCAGGATTTCAGTCTGGATCTGTTTGATTCTAAACCTTGAGCTCTTAATCACCAAGATAATTTATATATTTTATTTTTAAATAATTCCCCCAAATTATACATTCCTTTTTATTTTTTACTCTTTTCTGTAGCATTTGAAAAGAAATTATATGGAAGCACACACACACACACACACACACAGACACACACTGATCTATACTTATGTATAGGAACTCGTACATGTTCCTATACATAACTCGTACATGTTAGGTTTTCCATAAAAAGCTTTAAATTTACACATTACTAGCTGAAGTTATTTGCAAAGTTGGAAGTCTGTGAAACAAACAAACAAAAAAATTGGTGACTTGAGAAAGAAATGTCCCTAAAAATATATTATGCCAATAAAGCAGAAAACGATATATATGAGTTCAAGGTTGAGGCATATACACTTGGAAGAACACATGTTCACATTTTAGTCAGAGGTGAACCTATGCTAACTGCAATTTATTCAGAAGCAAGGTAGATTTATCCACATGTAAATAGCTAGGGTCCCTATTTTTCCACCAAGTAGTAGATTTTTCCATTGCTAATACTATTTGCAGTATGATTTTGTGCAGTTTCAGATACATGCTAAGAACCAAGGTACCAAATTCAGGTTCTTCGTGCCTATATGATTTGAGTATCTATCTCATTGGCACAATGGGCCAAGTTAATGATACAGTCAGGGACGTATCTTGCCATCAGTAGAACTGAGGCTTCTATCCTACTGTTCAAGGGAACATTGGATACTTTGTGTTTCCTTCCTCCCTGGGAGACTGTGAATATTGATAAAGTAATGTTTGCAAGGGTGCCTGAGCACACAGACATCAGACATGCAGTGGCTACCGAGGTTGTGCTGTGCTTCTAGAGAACGGCCATGCAGCAGACCCTGTCTTCTTTATCCTTAAAAGATTAAGGAAATTATGGCTTTTAAAATATAGTAATTCCACGTTAAGTTTACAGTTTAAAAAGTAGAGGAAAGGAATGTACTTTGTTCATAAATTAACATTAGGAGAAGGATGGCTTCTGCATGGTGGTAGCACAGTATGGCCGCCATATTATATTATCACCCATGCTCTTTTTACCCAACAGTGATGACAGAGAATTCTCTCTCTCTCTCAGCTGTTTCTGATTAGGTCAGCCAAATCTGCTAATACTCTGCTTGGATTTGAAAAACATCCCTAAAACTAGATTTCACACTTTATATGGTTCACTTGGCTCTGGAGCTGCTGTGTTTATCGGGATTGAATCAGCTTAGGCCAGCACTTTTCTTCAAATGCACTAAATTGTGAACTTCAAGTGAACAGAACTTCTTCAACCATGTTGATGATCTGTCGATGGCCCCCACGTCCAATCAGTTAACTTTGCTGTTGGTTCTGCCTCAGAAATTTCTCATAAATCTAGAACTTTTCCTGTGTCCTGATTGTCGTGATCTTAATTCAGATCTTTGCCATCTCTCCCTTGGACCAAGGCAACAACTTCCTAAGAAGAATAGCATTCCATGCTCTCTGAGTTCTGTAAGGCACACTTGATCTCGGCACCCCCTTGTAAAATCGATGACAGAATCCAGCCCAGGGACCTGGGTATTGTTAGCCGGTCTTCCCAAATCTCTTTCCTGCTATTTCCCATCTCCACTCTCCACACCACATATGTTCTTACCACTCTGAACTCCTCATCCGATGGCAGGATGTCCTCTCACACGTCTGCACGTTCATCCCTTCTGCCTGAACAGCCTCACTCCTCCCCAGTTCCCCTTATCCCGGCCAACTTTCAAGAGCCAGTTCCAATGTTATCTTTTTAATTCCTGCTCTCCTACCTTCATTCCTCTCTGTACTCCTACAACACAGCATTTATTCCACTAGTTATAATTATATTTACATGTCCAGACTCAGAGCACATTGTCTGGCTGATCGTTGGCCATAAATGCTTAGAATATGAAACTTGCATTTCCTCATAATTCTACAGGAATACAAAGATTCATCAGAACAAGAATTGTTATATTTCAAAAATACAAATGACCTACACTTCTCTGGGATAGAAACCGTAACTTCATTCATATTTCAGCAGCTCTGGCTGTCAGGAATTTCCAGGGTTTACTCCCTTTCCATTTTTCTGCCTTTAGCGGAATTTAATTTTGTTTTCATGATTGCCGTCTTGTAAAAATCATTCCCTTTTTAGCTGTTGCCAGTTCAAAGTAGACAAAATTTACAGTTCTAGTGAGTAAAAGTCCTTTACTGGGCCATCCAACCCCTATGACTATATCTGTCTTTTCCAGCTATATTTCAATTACTTTTATGTAGATTGAAATCCAATATTTTCCTGAATCTCATTTATTGTTCCTCTTATTCCTGTGCTTTTAATTTGGTTTTTATCATTTAATTGAAATAGATAATAGTGCATGGAAAAAGAGCTAAAACCTTAGTTGTTTGGATAGAAATAGAATTCAGGAGACTAAAATCATTATAGGCCCACATTAAAGTCTTGACACAAGTAGGTTGCTACTAAGTTCTGTATTTGAAGTCATTTGAATAGGAGCTAATTTGAAGTTTGCCACTGAAATTTATAACTGCTTTGGTCGTAAATTGATAACACTTTAACAACTCTCTAAAAGAAACTCTCCAACTACTAACAACACTAATAATAAAGATGTTGTTAGCACCTTTGAAATTTATGTAATTAGAGCTAATTATGTAAAACTAATTAGAAAGATCATTTCAAGTCTTCTTATTTATTTATTAAAGTGGACATTATAAAAGATCTGACTCCAACATACCAGACCAGACCAGAAGGACAGGAGTCCGAAAAGAAGCCTCATATGAGGCTGTGGCTCACTGTTCACTTAATTGTGACCAGTAATTTTACCGTATTTCCTTCCCATTGACCTCAACCTTGTTTTAGCAACAGGCTTTTACCTTCAAATAGTTAACAACCAGCCACTGATACTGATACCTGGACAACATATATGTCCACTGAATATTAGATCGTTAACTTGGTGTAGTTGGAAGCAGCAGAATGCCAGTGTAAAATACTCTCTGATTCAGATAATTCATTAATTTGTATTGCTACCTATCCTGTAGTTAATACCAGAGAGTTTTGTTTGGCTTTACTCTAAAGACAAAAGAAAAATAACTTAAATCATGCCCCAGCTTTAATTTTAAAAGTTAATAATCAAAGAAACCTTTCTTTCGATTGTAATGTTTTGACTTTAAAAAGAATCATGGCTCCAAAATTCTGAGATACTATCTGTGCTTAGTAAGGTAGCTCACGTTTTTCTACATATTTAACCCATGTTTGCAGTGAAAGGGTCCAGCCTAGAAATAAGAGTGGGATTTTACTCAGAGAAGAAGAAAACACCTGCCATTAAACCCGAGAGCACAAGTGGGGCCTGGAGTGTCCAAAGCAGCCGCCACAGCTGTGGATGGAGGTTGACCTCTGCTTCGGTTCTGCATTGAGCTGGCAGGTGCCAGGACGCCATTCTGTCTACTCAAAAATACCCCCTTTTGAAGCAGCAGTATTCATTACTCAATTGTAAATGCAAATTTTCATGTGTTCATGAATTAAGCATCCTTGCTTATGGCAAGCTGTCTAAAGAGCTCTAGAGGACACATGTGGCTTTAGCATTAGTAATTCGACTTTGGGGAAAAGACTCATCTCTGTTCCCCACTGTAAAATAATTTCACAAAAGTTTTGACCTCAAACATGCCATATCACCTAACAAAGTCCCTTTGGGGGACTGGTACAATGAGAGCCTTGGCCTCTGAAATCTCACAAGCAAAAGCAAACTAAACTTTAAAGAGGAGAAGCTTTTGATGGGCGTAGGGGAGAGGGGCTGGGGACAAGTCCACAGTAATTGTAAGTGACCTTACAGTAGCTGGATTTTCTAGGGGTCACTTTTCTTAACACCAGTATAGGAGAAGTGTTTGACTTTGGCAACAGGCTATTTAGCTTTTCTAGAACAGCCTGTTTAGCTTTTCTAAATCAGCATGTCACACCATATCCTCTGCCAGTGCTTAGAACATTGCCAAACTCTTTATAGGCATCCACCAAATGTATATAAAGATCTAATTAGAGTTAAAGATGCTACTTAATTAAATCAAGACCAGAATCTCCACTGCATTTCTTAACTTGATGGTAGGTGTCCTCTCATTCTTTTCTTTGGGTTGACTCTGCCCCACCAAAAATAAAATCCTACTTGTAGAGCATTAGTGAGCATTTTGTGCATGTCAAGAGTGATCAATAAGTCTCTTAAACTTAATTTTACAGAGGTACACAGACAGCCTGTACTCATGACTCACTACTTGATTCACTGAAAACATCAAGAAAAATGTTCTTAAAATAGCTCCCCTTTTTAGTGGCGAAATTATTTGGGGGGTTAAGAAAGAAAAGGATTTGTTTAGTTGATTCCATTATCTTGGCCCCCTCTCTCTCTCCCAGATGCTCTACAATTCCTCTCTCCTGCATTTTGAACTTGAGATGTTGAGGCCACTGTCCATGACACTATGAAAAAGTCAATTGGGGAAATTCCCTGGCGGTCCAGTGGTTAGAACTCCGTGCTTCCACAGCAGGGGGCATGTTTGATCCCTGGTTGGGGAAATAAGATCCTGCAAGCTGTGTGGCTCGGCCAAAAGAAAAAAAAAGAAAAGAAAGAAAGAAAAAAAAAGAAAAAGGCAATTGGGAGACATTCAAGAGGGCACCTGTTGAAAGCAGGCACCAGATACATGGCCGTCAGTCTTCCTGAGAATCTAGTTCTAGAGCTGTGCCCTAACACTTAGCATCACGATCCACTGCATTTAAAGTCACACAGACTAGCTTAAAGTCCTGGCTAACTCACTTACAAGAGGCGTAACCTTGATAATCTTTGAGTTTTATTTCTGGCATCTGTGAAAGAAATATCATAAAACTTTGCTCATTAGGTTGGGAGAAGATTAAATGCAGTAACAGGTCAAAGTTCTTTGTTGATGGTAAAATATACAAAATATAAGACATGATGTTCCTGTTATTGTTAATGTCATGATAACCTCACAGCTGTTAAAATTGCTGCAACTGAGAATGGGAATTTGGTACAGCTCCTCTGCAACTGGTGTTTAGCAGCAGGTATTTTGGTAGGTGGAGCATTCTTACATTCCCACCTGAAGTGAGATAGCAGTCCCCACTGGGACCTCAGAAGGGGTACTTTGTTAGGACCTTGGCTTTACTCCTGTCTAGACTTGTCCTTGTCTCCCAACCCTGCTAAAAAGGAAGGTGAGAGATTGAAGGTAACTCTGAAATGCTCCACTTCCGCAGGTGGGCTGAGCCCTGAGACATGACTTCATCTTTAAGAGCTAGGAAAAAAAAAATACTGATGCCTCTAGAATTCATGTTTCCTGCTAGTATTTTTGTTCAAAAGTGAAGAAAATCTCAGTGTGGCTTAAGAATAGACAGCTGTCCAACAAAATAGAAATTTCCTAAAAGACCCACATATATATGGTCATCTGATTTATGACAAAGGTAACACTGTACTGTGATGGGGAAAAGAGGCATTTTCAATAAATGGTATTGGGTTAATTTGATATCCACACGGGGAAAGAAAGCATCTTGAGTTTAACCTCACGTCATTCACAAAATCAGTTCTCCAAGAATTCAGATCTAGATATGAAAGATAAAATAATAAAGCTTTTAGCTTTTAGAACAAACATGGAAGAACCTCTTTATGACCTTGAAGGAGGCAAAGATTTCTTAAGTGGAACAATAAAAGAGATAATCATAAAGAGAAAAAATGTTAAATTGAGTTTAAGAACTTCTATTCATCAAAAACATCTTTAAGAGAATGTAAACACAATATGTAGCGTGGGAGAATATGTTTGCAATAAATATATCCTTTTCTGACAAAAGACTCAGATTCAGAGTGTGTAAAGAACTCCTATCTGTCTGTCTATCTATCTGTCAATACAATGTATAATACGTAAAGAAGTCTAGCAAGTAATAGGAGAACTCAATAGAAAATGATGTGAACAGACACTTTATGGGCTAGGATGCAAAACGGCCAATACATTTATTAAAAGGAGTTCAACTTAATTACTGGAGAAGTACAAATTAAAACACTGTGTGAAACTACTACACCTCCCACCGGAATGTCTAAAATGAAAAAGATGGAAAATACCAAGTATTGGTGATGATATAGAGGAACTGAAAATTCTCATACATTGCTGATGGAAGTATAATTGTTAACCACACTGAAAAACTATTTGGCAATATCTACTAACTAATAATCCAAATGTATGTATTGTCTAGAATGTAACAATTCTACTCCTAGATATACACCCAACAGAAATGTATTCAATTTTTCACCAAAAGACATATACTAGGATGTTTATTGCAGCACTGTTTGTAATAACCAAGACCCAAAAACTCCTGGAAGCAAATGGACATTAACAGTAGGATAAATAAATAAATAATTGTTTATTCACACAGTGGAATATTATAAATCAGTAAAAACAAACAATCTACAACTACACACAAAATTTTGCATGAATTTCACACACACTAAGAAAAGAGGCTAAACGCATAATGGATGATTCTATTTATATAAGTACATTTATATAAAGTACAAAAGCAGGTAAACTAATCTATTCTACCAGAGGTCAGAATAGTGATTACTGTTGGTGGCAAGCAGTAACAAGGAACATCACAACAGGGGCTTCTGGGTTCCTTTAGCTGGGTTCTACTTTCAGCAGGTGTGTTTAGTTTGTGAAAATTTACTCAGCATATTATATACTTATGGTATGTATACTTTCCTGTGTATGTATATAATACCATTTTCACATTCTAACCATATTACGAGTGTAGTTTAGAACCTAAACCTCCTTGAGAAACCTCACTGACAGGTACAGCTCTGTGCCCTTTGCATGAATCTTGTGACTAACCCTAGCCTATCTATTTAAGCTACAATATATTTTGAAATTTATTTAAAATATGTTTTTTTTTCTCTTTATTTCAGGGCCCTCCTGGTCCAAAAGGTGATAAGGTAAGAAAATGTATAGCAGGAACAAATTAACTTAGCGGAAATCCATACTGGCGTGACTTATCCTATGTTACATTTAGATCTTTTTAATGAGCATCTACAGACTTTGTTCTAAAACTATCTTCTCATTTTCCTACTCTACAGGGAGAACAGGGTGATCAGGGACCTCGGGTAAGTTATACTCTTCCAATCCTGGGCAGAAAATTATTAATAGTTTTCAGCTCCAAACTCATTGAATTAAAGTAGCCCTGGCTTCATAACTGCCTTGGTGTCATGTGGTTTAGTAATGGCTGACAAAAATACCATACCACTTATAACTGAAATAGCCTTAATTGTAACTAATGTTTGTATCTTGTTGCATTATCTTAGCTTGATACCTGTAAATAGGACACTCTACAATAATGATTCCTACTGATTAAGGGCCAGAATCACTACTGAAAGTCAGCAACCACCACCCTTCCATTGACTATTGGGTCCCTCAGATTTGTATACGTTGTTTTGTAATATAGAGGCCATGTGGATTCCTATTGAATTTGGCCTTTTTCTGCAGTTAAACTTTATGTGCTATTGCATAAATATGTTGTATTAGAGATGAAAATATTAATGCATCTTCTATTTTTGTTCATCATGAGTTTGAATAATACTTATTTGAATTTCTTATTCTTTATAGATTTTTAAGCAGATAAAAGGTGTAATATAACTTAACATTCCAGGGAGGAGGGGGCATTCTTTTATTCTTCTCAAATGTGGCTCCTTTAACCATTATAAGACAATGGTGAATGCTTTGTTGTTACCTTGGTAGTGCCAAGTCCTCTGCTTCACATCTGTGCCTTATTACCCAAATGTTCAGACATGCTGTTCCAATGATGTAGTGGCTCCGCGCAGGCATACCTCTCAATTTTCTCGTGTCACTGTGCACAAAAGCGAGCACTTGGTTGAAGAGAGTCATTTCTTACAGTGGAAAAGCACATTTAAAACTTTCAGGTTGCAAACAGACACTGTGTAGGTTTTTTGTAAAATGCAGTCTGTGAAGTTAATTATTGAATTCGTTTTCACCGCAGTAGAGGTTTTATTGCAAAAGATGTAGTCAATGCAAACTTGAAAAGTTTGTAGTCTTGTCCCTCCTGTTTTTTAAACTAGATGAAAATTATGCCATGATTGACTTTCCTTCCTATTCTTCTGCCATTTCTTCATATAGAGATAATGACTATGTCTCAGCATAGTCACCATGGCAGTTATTCTGTCTGATGACCAGTTCAAAGTTTATCTTAATGGTCAAGGAGATTAAACATCCTGGTATCTGTCCTGGATGTGAAGGGAATAAACTTCTCCTAACCCTAAATGATTAGGATGTAGTCACTTGCTCCGTATGTGGTGACTATTTCACATGGCATGTCTCCACGTATTGTGTATTATTTCTTTCTACATGCAATATCAAAATCACTCAACTTGCCCTTTCCAGGTAAGAGGGAAACTGTTTCTATTCTGAGAAATCTTCTTTTGGCAAAGGAAGTGAAAGGGTGGTTCACAGCTTAGCTGTCATCAGTGTGCACACAGCCCTCAGTTTCAAAAAGGTGTGTTGGCTTTCATCGTTTCAAAAAGTGATGATTGATTATAAAGCTAGGCCAAATTTTCAGGAGGAAACTCAAAACCATGTGAAATTCACCTTGTTTCATGTTGCATTACAAACTAAGACTTGGACCGGGTTCCTTGCAAGCGTGGCCAAAGTTCATGAACTACTTTGACAACCCAGACTGCCTTTCATACAGATTGCAGCCAGTTTTCACACTGACTGGGGCCAAGTTTCACACGATTCAGGGGCCACTTAGCATTTTAGCTGGAAAGTGGTAAAAATTGATCCCATTTTCATTTGGATTTTGCTTTGTATTGAAGGAATTTGGATTGAATTCACAATGTAGGGTGAATCTTTATGGATAAAAATTTAAATGTCCTAGGAAGTACACATGAATGTGAGCATGAGAACTTACCGAATTGCCTGCCTTTCCTCAGATTCCTAATTTAGAAACAAGGCAGGTCACATTCCGTGATCTTAGAATTTTAATATAAGTAGTGTCAGCTACCTGTTAGGAAATTCACATATCAAGATGGCAAAATGAAGATTTTACATTTCCAGAAAAATCAAGTTAGTTAGAACTGGAAAAGTCTTCAATTTTCATGAAAATTAATTTTACCCACATCCTCTTTGGGCACACTGTTCCAGCTGATGCTGACAGAGGCTCTCTTTTTTAAAATGTAGATCTTTGTATTTGAATACCATTTCCATTTTCATCCTATCATAGATTTTTGAAATCCACGTTTTACCATTTTTTCCAAGTAATTTATTTCTTTCCATAATTAACTTAATAATATGAACTTACATCACTTTAGTTCTTTGTTAACTGACCTTCCACTGGGATCTATGCTGTTTTCTTGAATGCGAGGTCCTTTTCTTTTCGTTTCTTTTTTGTTTTGTTGTTGGCTCACCAGGTGCCAGACAGGAATATATTAAGCCATATTATGTGAATCAAAGCAGGAAAAATTTGAAGATAAAATGCAAATTAAGAAGGTGAGGGCTTCCCTGGTGGCGCAGTGGTTGAGAGTCCGCCTGCCGATGCAGGGGACACGGGTTCGTGCCCCGGTCTGGGAAGATCCCACATGCCGCGGAGCGGCTGGGCCCGTGAGCCATGGCCGCTGAGCCTGCGCGTCCGGAGCCTGTCCTCCGCAACGGGAGAGGCCACAACAGTGAGAGGCCCGCGTAACGCATAAAAAAAAAAAAAAAAAAAAAAAAAAGAAGGTGAAACTATCTTGAAACACTTGGGCATATATTTATCAACACATATTGAGCGTCTACCATGTTCAAGGTACCCTACTTAATGCTATAGAGACTATAAATGGGTCCACTTGCCTCTCTCCTCTACTATCAGCAAATTCAACCTATTCTCATCTCATGTTCTTGATCACGGCAGTAGTCTTCCAATTAATCTTGCTTCCACTCTTACCGTGTACAATCCATTGCCTAAACAGCAACCAGAGACCGTTTTATGCTGTAAATTAGATTATGTTTCTCCCTGTTTTAAACTGAAATCCAAATCACTTTGCTTGGCCTCCAAGATCTGGCCCTTGCTTACCTCTATAACCTTATCTCGAACTAGTCTTCCCCTCTACCCACTGTGCTCCAGCCACTCTGTCATCCACGTGTTCTTTAAACACAACACACTCCCGACTTGATGACTTTCTATTTGCTCTTTTCTGGTCTTGTGATTGGGTTCTTCTGATCATTGAGAATTTTCTCTCAAATACCTCTTTGGGGAGAACTTCCCTAACTACCCAATCGAAATCTGAGATTATCCTATTTTGTTTATTTATTTAGTTGCTTCTTATCTATAAAACATGCCTCTCCTTAAAACAAAAACTCCATGAGAGCAAGGACTTCTATCTGTCTTGTTCATACCTCCGTCACCAGAACAGTAAGAACTTAATGAATATTTGTTCAATGTTAGAATAAAATATTATCTCATCATTACTGCCCTCAAGCAGCTGTTAATCTCATGGGTGCCTGAATAAGTAAACTATGTGGTTTTATGTTATGTGCCTTAAATAGCCGTACTAAGAGACGCTAGATAATTGAACATTCTTCCATTTTGAAAAATAACTGCAGAAAAGGTGACACTTGAGCTAGGACTGGATACGTGGGTAATCTTTAAAAGCTTACATGAAGAGCAAGACATTAAATATTCCAGGAAGAAGAAATAGTTCATACAATATTATACAAGCAGGAAATGACAGGATTCATTTGAGGAAAAATAATATTCCATTTGCCAAGGGAATAGGTTAAATATGGAAAGATTGTATCATATAAGGCTGAAATTTTTTTCTTGAAATTACATAATGGAGCATTTTGAATGTCTAGTGTGGTGGGCAATAAGGAACCACTGAAGAGTTTTGAGTATATCATTTGCTGTATATTACCACTAGACTATTTAGTGTAATTACCAATTTTTTGTTTTTCTTTTCCTGAATCCCAGAGAAGGGAGGAGCCTGGGATTCTGTTGGGGTTTTTTTTTTTTTTTTGGTTCTTTTTGGCCGCGCCCGTGCGGCATGTGGGATCTTAGTTCCCTGACCATGGATTGAACCTGTGTCCCCTGCATTGGGAGTGCAGAGTCTTAACCACTGGACTACCAAGGAAGTCCACCAGATGTTCTTTATGAAAATGTATAAGGTAATAGTGTCCAGTAAGGAAAGAAATTGGAAGAGACTGAAAGCATGGAGACCAAGTAGACCAGGAAACAATGTCAGTCATCTAGACGAGGTCATAAAAGTCTGGACTATGAGAATAATGTCCAGTCCTCAGTGGAGAGATGAGCAGAGGGGATGGTCTGGCTCAGTCTGGAACATCAGGTATCATTGGAGGTACAGGGCCACACTGAGCAGAAAGTTCAATATCAGAATGAGAAGCTCAGCAGTGGAGAGGGGCTAAGTTGGTGAGCCAAAGCCGAAATTCCAAAGGGGTCACCAGAATATTGGAGAAAGCTGTATGTTTGCAATGGGATTCAAAAGGAAACTTGAATCATGTCATCAATAGGGTTTGCCACAAGCACCAAGCAAAAACCTGGGCAAAGAGGGAAAACCAGGGTTGATACTAGTAGAGGAGAAATGGACAAAAGTGAAGTCTTGAAGCAGAAGGTGAGAGATGAATTTGATCTACATTGGGTTTACATCCAAAATCTGTGACCATGGCTAAAATTGTGATCATGTTAAACTTTTAACAAAGGAAGAGAAGCAGTCAGATAGTCAAATTAAAAGGTACTGAGGGGGCTTCCCTGGTGGCGCAGTGGTTGGGAGTCAGCCTGCCGATGCAGGGGACACGGGTTTGTGCCCTGGTCCGGGAAGATCCCACATGCCGCGGAGCAGCTAGGCCCGTGAGCCATGGCCGCTGAGCCTGCACGTCCGGAGCCTGTGCTCCACAACGGGAGAGGCCACAACAGTGAGAGGCCCGCATACCGCAAAACAAACAAACAAAAAAAAGGTACTGAGGTGAAAATTTAATACAAGTCTTATAGCTAATTGGATGTAAGGGCTGAAGTTGAAAGAGAAGGTAAAGCTAGAGGTGAGGTTTCTGGCTTGACTCCTTGATAACGTTGGCCAGAAGAGAGTCAGTAGGATAAATGATAAGTTGAATCGTAGTTATGCTGAATTTGCGATCTTGATGAATTATTCCATTGGAATAATGTAGCAAGCAGTTGGAAACATGAGACTAGAATTCTGAGGTGGTGTTGCAGCTGGAGGTAACAGCTATGTAGCTGAACACCCCCAGAGCAAGAATTGAGACCCCAGGGAGCAAAGTGGAGGGTGAAAGCGTGAACATAGAGCCACTTTAGAAATATCCACACTGGGGCTTCCCTGGTGGTGCAGTGGTTGAGAATCCGCCTGCCGATGCAGGGGATACAGGTTCGAGCTCTGGTCCGGGAAGATCCCACATGCCACAGAGCAACTAAGCCCGTGTGCCACAACTACTGAGCCTGCGCTGTAGAGCCCACGAGCCACAACTACCGAGCCCACGAGGCACAACTACTGAAGCCTGCACGCCAAGAGCCTGTGTGCTCCACACCAAGAGAATCCACCCCAATGAGAAGCACGCGCACCGCAAGGAAGAGTAGCCCCCACTTCTGCAACTAGAGAAAGCCTTTGAGCAGCAACGAAGACCCAGTGCAGCCAAAAATAAATAAATTAGTTTTTTTAAAAAAATCTTTAAAAAAGAAAAGGAAATATTCACCCTGAGGGAGTGGGCTGAAAAGGAGCATCGGAAGAAAAGAGTGAGCACTCAAAAGAAAAACCAGGACATGCAATGTTTGAACAGTAGGCAGAACTACTTTATTTATTTATTCATTTATTTTTGGCTGCACTGGGTCTTCATTGCTGCCTGCGGGCTTTCTCTAGTTGCGGCGAGCGGGGGCTACTCTTCCTTGCGGTGTGCGGGCTTCTGATTTTGGTGGCTTCTCTTGTTGTGGAGCACGGGCTCTAGGTGCGTGGGCTTCAGTAGTTGTGGCACGCAGGCTCAGTAGTTGTGGAGCCCGGGCTTAGTTGCTCCGCGGCATGTGGGATCCTCCCGGACCAGGGCTTGAACCTGTGTCCCCTGCACTGGCAGGCAGATTCCCAACCACTGCGCCACCAGGGAAGTCCCCTAGGACTACTTCAAAAAAAAAAAAGTGAGGGTGGCCCACAAAACATTCTTAATTAAAAGAAAGCCACAGGGATGAGATCTATAAAAAAAACTTTTGGATTTGGTGTTCTGGAATCATGGGATTGTAAGAGGATGCATTTTGTTCAGTAGTGAGAGGGAAAGTCAGATTGCAAGAAGTTAAAAGTAAATAGTAGGAAAGCTGACTACCTTTGAATGCTGTTGATGGTATATGATTTAATGCAGAAGGAACAGCTAACTTTTTTGGCATGAGCTTTATGTCAGGATACATTGAACCAATTTCAAGCCTGCAATTTTAGGTATAATACAATAACCATCGATATCATTTGGTTTTCTTCTACAAGACACTGAGGGTTAGATTTCCACAGATGGATGCATCCTGACATTAGAATTGCACTTCCCTCCTTGATTCTTGGGGAGACGTCATTACAGATTTGCTCTTAATCTTCAATTCATTTTTACAGTCAAACATTGCACCACAGCAGTTAGGCCTTTCGGCTATATGGTTAGGAGGGTGCTTTTTCTGTGCTGTCAGCTACCATGCCCATGCTCAGTTTTCTTCATTTCATCCTCATAGGTTTGTATTACAGAGTTTTGAGGCTAAGCCTTTACTCTATATTCAAGCCGAGCTTGAAGACCCGCCATAAGGGAGTTGTAGGGGGATTCCTAGACTGAACGAAAGTTGAACTGAGAAATGATACCTCATGAAATAATTACAGTTTCTCATTACTTAGAGTCGTACAGCTTGCAGAACACCTTTCTAGGCAAGATACACACATCATCTCTAAGCCTTACTACAGTTCAGCAAAGTAGATTATCAGGGAAGAAAATATAGGAAAAGTGAACACAATAGAGTGAGATGATTATATCCACATGGGCTGGAGTCAGGCTGGATAAGGATCAATTCTAACTGCCACTGTCTCCATGGTTATGAGAAGGATTAAATAAAATAATGTATGAAAAATCTATAATAAGCCCTCAACAGATCATAGTTGATTATTCTCCTCAAGTTTCACATGAAGAATCTGGGCTAAAGTAAATTGCCCAGTTCACATGATTTGTTAAGTGGTAGGAATGGGATTCAAACCCAGCTCTCTCAGCCTCTGGTTTGTGCTCCTCCCACTGGGTCACGCTGCTTCCCTATCAATAAAGTAGTTGGTATAGTCATCAACCTCAATGTGAAACAATAGAGTTTACCAAAATATTCATGGCTTAATTTATAACATCAATAATAATGATAAATAATTTTTATTGATTTCTTAAAATATGCCAACCACTCTGTGAAGATATGTATTATTTCAACAAGTCTATAAAATAGTTACTTTTATTATTTCCATTTAATAGATGAGGAAACCAAGATTCAGAAAGTTTAAATATTTCATCTAAGCAAACAGAGCCAGCCAGTGGCAGAGCCAGGATTTAAGCCTCAGTACTCACAAACTACATTTTCCATGTATCCTCAAAAATAACTCAAAAGTGATTTAATAGCACAAATTTTAATATGACCTTTTTTTTTTTTTTCTGATGAGGATTGAGCTCACACAGATTAAGTGACTTGATCTAGTTCTTTCACACACATCTACCAAAAGACGGTGCTGGGACTCAAACACAAATGTCGAGTTCTGCCCTCTTTCCACAATGCCAAGCTGCTTCCAAACGGTTGCTGGGACTCTCTTCAACTTTAAGAGTCCATGCCTTTGTGAATCAGCTTGAAAATGTCGGGGAGCACAAATGAAAACAGGTACATCTTTTTCCTTTGCAAGCATGACAGTCACAGTCTTTACAATTCATGCACTGCCAACCTTCCCAAAACCAAAGTAATGGACGAATGCCACTTAGCAACAGCCTAGAATCTCTCCTCATGGAGCATAGGGAGGCAGGGCAGTGCTGACCCTTGTCCAGGGCACGTCAGGATACCCAGTAAGCTTGCTGTGATACAATTTCACTTCTCAGCTCAAGGGCACCAATTTGAAAATTGTATAATAGCAAGATCCCTGTGTATTTGCTCTTAGTGCCTTTTTTCTTCAGGATAACCAAATGAATGAAGTCTGTGTTCCTCAATTCATAATGCTGTGCTTACATGTTCTACAAGGTATTTTGTTGATTCTGGTTTTATTCTGAGCTTCTCTTTGCAAAAGAGATTGAGTTATATTTCTTGATCAGTAGCCGAACCTGAATGTCAAGTGTAAAAGACTCAGGGCTCTCCAGGATTTTCCCATTGTCGTCTGCACACCCTACTACTACCCCTCTCTCCTTCATTATTAAAGAGGGCTTGTTGCCCAGTTCATTAGGGCCTCTGCCCTCATCATGAACCACAGCCCTGGGCTTTGATGTTAATGACTCAGATTTCTTTTCTCTATCTTAGTGACTTAAAAACATAGCCTTAAACATAAGCAAAGCTATTTTAATGTTTAATACTGTCTTTTTAAATTAAGGTATTATGTTGTTATGAAATTGTGGTAAATTTGTTAGTCCAACTTAGGCAATAAAATGAACAAGCATCATGAAGTTATCTTTTGACTATAAATTAAGCTTCTAATCAGTTGGCTACCATCACCTTGCCAAAAAGCACAGAGGCCTGATAGCTAAAAGATTTAGTGGTTATTGGTCTCAATATCATCAGCCAACAGCTGGTTTTAAATGATCCTGAGCTCTCACAGTTTCAATAAGCCACCCAGGAGCTCTGCTTAACTATTTTCATAAAATTCTTTTCTCTTCCCAGTGTATTGAAGTAAATTTTCATAACAGCTGGGACTATGCAAAACTGATAGCATCTTAAAAACATCTTCAGCAAGACAGATTAAGTTCCAGAAAAGGAAAGCATTTAGAAGTTTATTTTATTATCTTAACCTTTGTTGACTTGAATGATTAAACAGATTCTCTGGCTCTGCTAAAGCATTTAGGCCTGGATATTAATTTGATGTTCTTGTTTACTTAACCCTTGCCTTTCTCTTTAGCCCTAATGAATATACTACTCATTTGGTACTGAATGTATTGCCTGTGAAAAGGGAATGGATATAACACAATGGAAAGAAATAAATTGTGAGAAAATGATTTTAATGATTTCCAGATTTGGGAGAAGTTGGCATGGAAACAGCAAGCTCGTTAAAATTTGCAAACGTTCTTGTTATATTTTATAATCAGGGTTCTCTTTTAAGTGTTCTGTCATACTTCAAAGCACTGAGAGCCCAGGAGCATTTGTAAATTTGTCCTAATGTGGGTTAATTTAAGGGATAAATTATTTTTGCAAACAACTGTTGATATGTAGACAATATTTCCCTTGGAATTCAGTGTTGCAAATTATATCTCAGTTATTGATTGTATAGCTGAGCCCATTAAGGAAAAAAAATAGATATTATGAAAAGTTGAGGAAGTGACTTTACCTATTTTACATCACTTTAAATCTTAAAATTTTTGTCTAATGTAAAGTATTATACAAAGAAATCTATATATATAGTAATCCAGTGGGATAAGTTTTTATACAGAATTTTGGAAGTTAAAGCAAGTATTTCACAAAACCCTTATAATTACACACACACACACACACACACACACACACATACACACACATGCGCGCACACTAGTCGAAAGCCTGAGGTTTGAGCCCTTAACTGAAAATTCTATTAATGACCATAGATGTATTACAATAAAACCAAAATCCATTCCTAAGTATCTCCTCTGACAAGGGATTCTGGAGAATGATGCCAGCCAGTTTAAATAGCTGTTGGATTTCCATTTAGTCACTTTTAGCGCAGTGACCTTCATATTAAAATAGCTACTCATTATATTTCATGAAGTAAAGATTTCATTTGTCCACACTTGTACTCATTGCTCATATCAAATGCAATATTCTTCTTTTTACTAATTTTACTTTTTTTTCATGGTTTATGTATATGGACATATACCTTACAGTCTTTTCAGGCTAACGTGCACCATTTCACATTTTTCTTGAAAATGAGTGGAATGAAAGATTTTAGATGAAAAATATATGTATGTATATTTAATATTATTACATTTATATTTCTTTTGTTTGAATTTTGCAAGTGCTGCTTTCTGTGAAATGTTTTCTAAATAATTCAAGGAATTCCTTGATAAAAAAATGATCTTTTCTGAAACTCAAAACTATGCAGATGATTTTATTCTCTTTGTCTTATATTTAAGCAAGATAGTTTTCACATGAATTCAAACAAAAGAGTATTAGGTTTATTAATCCATATACTACGGAGTTATGATTTGCATTAATTAATGCCTGCAACTGAAGCATATAATAAAATGTGGAGGGAAAGACAGATTAGTGGTTGGTGACTTTCAATATTATATAAGGAAGAGAAAGTAAGCCTTTAGGTAAATATATTAAAACCTGTATTTGAAATGGACAAAAACACCTCAACATACTATAGTTGGTAATATCTATAAATAAAGAGCATATTGCAAATAGGAAATACAGCAATTTATAAGCAATTTATACCAGCAAAATCCAACACAATTACCACTATTCCTTTTCTATCACTCCCAAATGCAGAATTATAATTGCAACAGAATGTTAGAGGTGGATTAACTAAGTAGAAATCAAGAAAGTATGAAACAGCAAATTTTTAATGGTGCATCAGGATTTGCAGAAGGAACTAGAATGCAAGACTGTATTTTTGATTCATCCCTTCAGAACGGGTGGAATAATGGCTTATGCGTTGACAGATCATGTTCAGGGAGAACAGTTCCTGTAGGTCTGAATGAGATGGGTCTCTGGAAAGTCATTTAGTGCCAGACAGCAGCATCCTTTCATAAGCATACATACACTAATGTGTCCAGCAGCTCCTTGTAGCAGACACAGCCTGTAAATCACAAGTGGCAAACAGGACTGGCTTTGTAGGGAAAAAGATGTCAGTTGCAAGGTCCCACTTCACATACAATTCTAAAGCGACTTTGGAGGGAGTCAGGAAGCTTTGATTTTCATTGCTTGGAAGTCAGTTAAATTTTATTTGAAAAGTGTTGTTATTCAGAGGAAACTTTACTGACCGCTACTATTTTTATTAGCACAAGTGAACTTTTGAATATTTTACACACAAATAATAATAATAATGACAACAATGCAACACTGTTTGTTTTTATATTCCACATACCAAAGAAACTTCTGGGCCTTCTTATCATATTTTATTACCTTGTAAGTTGACAGGTAAGGTGGCATCCAAATCCTCCAATGTAGCATTAGAATACCAAAGAACTAGGAACATCTGACTCTCTTTCCAGGACAGAAACTATAGTTAGCTCCAGGCCTAAAGGAATTCATTAGAATTAAGAATTAAGATAGGGAAATGGTGGTGAGTAAACAAGAGAAATTGGCATGGCAGAGTGTCACTGCTTTTCTGGCTTGAAGCCTGTGTGATGTGATGTGAGACAGAAGGAACTAACTATAACCCTAGGAAGTACAAGGGGACAACAGGTGGTAATTCCTGCCTCATTCACCATGTCTTCAAAAGGACATGTCAGCCTGAACATTCCAAGTTTATTGGCAGGTGAGGAAAAAAGCTATAGGAGACACCACCAGATTTTTAATTAAGAATAATTCGATTGTTTTTAAAAATAGCTTTATTCCTTGGGCCTTTCATCAGCTTATTTTTAGAAGCTGAGTTAATCTAGTTATCTAGATTATTAAAATTGTGACCCAACTTTGAAATATCGCACCCAACTCTTGATCCCATCATGACTTAGAGGAGGCCATCACCATGTGAGATTTCCGGGATTGCTGAAGAGAGATTCTTCCACTGGTGAAGTAGGAAGTACGGAATGAAGGATGTGACTGAGAAGGCTGTGCCCAAACACAGAACACACCAGAGACTCTTCTAAAACACACCTAGTTCTAAGTTACATATGCTGTGTTATTTTGCCTTTTTCAAGGTGTACAACTTGTTTCTCATATCAAACACTTGCTTTTTGCACCAACAATGGTTTAAAATATTATAGTGCCTGTCATTCTGTATGTAGGTGTTAGAACATGTATCATTCTCATTAACAGGAATTATTCTATCTATAGAGATAGATAGATACACATATGTGTGTGTGGATATTTACTTACAATTGCACCGCCTATACTGTCTTAATGAAACAGAGTTCTCCATCAGCATAGATTATTATTCATGTATACAAGATCTAAACACATACAAATGTGAACCAACCTACTCTTGTTTGTACTCTGATTCCAATTAAGAAAAGTAAAGTAAATGTTCAAAGCAGTTTGTTAACTTTTTTTGGAAACAATTGATACATCTTCTTTAACTGTCTTTTTTTTTTTTTTTTTTTTTTTTTGCGGTACGCGGGCCTCTCACCGTTGCGGCCTCTCCCGTTGCGGAGCACAGGCTCCGGACGCGCAGGCCCAGCGGCCATGGCTCACGGGCCCAGCCGCTCGGCGACATGTGGGATCCTCCCGGACCGGGGCACAAACCCGCGTCCCCCGCACCGTCAGGCGGACTCCCAACCACTGCGCCACCAGGGAAGCCCCCTTAACTGTCTTTTTAAAGAGTATTCTTGTGTTCAGTATGGTAATTCAGAATTGTCTAAAGAATTGTCTAAAGTTAATATAAATTAACTTTTAATAATTTCAAGCTTAATTTTTCTTTGTGCATGTCCTAGCCTGCAAGGAACACCATTCTCAATGTTCCTTTGCAAAGTTAGATGGAAAGATCTCAGTGATGGTCCTTGCCTATGACATCAGTTTGGCTCTGACCTCACAGTAGATCTACTGACTGAGCTTTTTCATGATCATCTTTGAGGAGCAAATACTTGCCTTGACTTCAATATTAGAGAAAAGTTTGATAACTAATTCAGAACTCAGTTGCTATTTCTTAGCTACCTTATTTCTTTAGATTTCTTAATGGTTGAGGAAGTCAGAAGTTTCTAGAATGCCAGCACCAGAATTTTCTTTTAGATTATAAACTTTTTCATATGGAAGGGACTCTTAACATGTGCCTTGAATTTAGTATAAGTTATAGTAGCACCTTGTAATTTTCCAGCCTTGATTCCTCCTTACTTTTAATTAAAAAAAAATTTTTTATCCTACTGAACTGTTCTTTGAGAAGTTAAACATTTGAAAGATTGTAAATCGTTAGTATAGTTTTATCAGATGTTTTGAAAATCGGAAACTATTTTGTCTTCATTAGCATGGCTGATGATTAACATGGCATATGATACATCATATGGGAAAAAGCCCCTAGCTACAATTTAACCATTTTTATTAATTTTTTAACATTTCTTTAATATTATGCCTTGTTGTTTAAAGAATTTACTATCTATATGACAATAATTTTGATAATGAAAACAATAGTAAGGAATTTTTTAAATTTAATTTTTATTTTATATTGAAGTATAGTTGATTTACAATGTTGTGTTGGTTTCAAGTGTACAGCAAAGTGATTCAGTTATACATATACATATCTCCACTCCTTTTCAGATTATTTTCCCATATGGGCCATTACAGAGTACTGAATATAGTTCCCTGTGCTATACAATGAGTCCTTGGGTTTTTTTTTTTTTCCTCAATTTTTTTTTTTAATTGGGGTAGAGTTGTTTTACAATGCTGTGTTAGTTTCTACTGTACAGCTAAGTGAAGCAAAGTTCCCTGTGCTATACAGCAGGTTCTCATTATTTATCTATTTTATACATATTAGTGTATATATGTTTGTCCCAATCTCCCAATTCATCCCACCCACCTTCTCCCCCCTCGTGGTCCATACGTTTGTTCTCTACATGGGTGTCTCTATTTCTGCCTTGCAAACCGGTTCATCTGTACCATTTTTCTAGATTCCGCAAATATGCATTAATATACAATATTTGTTTTTCTCTTTCTGACTTAATAGTAAGGAATATTCTACCTTTTCTATTATGTTATTTTCTTCTCTGCCAAGCAGATAACTGCTATGTTTAAATTAAGAACTTCACCCCTTACACACACCACTTTTATTTTTTGGCATAGATAAACATAAATTACTTCTACTTTGACAAAGTAAAGTTTCTAAAGAATCATCAGTGTTAGGAAGTTCTAGAGTATAACATTATAAAGCCATTCTTTATAAAGCCTTTTTTGTTGCCTTTTTTGCTCAGTACAAAATTACTTTTGAGCCTTGCAACTTTTTGTTTAGTAGTCATTCACAATTATTCAACAAAATTGTAAAAGGAAATGAATTTTGAGGAGTAACCGGAAGAAGGGAATATTTGGAGATGTATTAGACATTTTGGATTTGTTCAGAAAATTAATGTAGAGATTTACAACTTCATCTTTCATTTTACACTTTTAGGCAGAAAAGTCAAACAAAATAGAAATAGAAAAAGCTTTCTAAGTCATCAGTACAACGTTGAATGTTAATGCTGTAACTCTATACCGGTCTTTGGTATTACTTCCACTTTGGAGCCCTGTAGTTCTAATAAAATGTGTCAGAGAAGAATGCAAGGTTTGAGTCACAGTATCTACCCGGAATTTTATATAGTAACTGTTATAATCATTCAAGATTTTCAGAATGTGTCAAATGAAATGGCATGTGCCGATTGAGAAACTGTCACAGTTTATATGGGATTTCCTTTTAGGGTGGAGAGTAACATCCTTGGTTGCAGTGGGGGAAAGGAATGCAATGTCTTTATTTTTCCTTATTTTTGAAATGTGATATACTATTTTGTACAATCTTCCCTCTATGTTTTATTTTGAATCAGTAATTCTCATGAGGCGGATTAGAGGCTACAGGCTGGTAGCCTGTGGACAGATTCCAAGAGTAGATGCATTTTATTTGCCTTACCCAAATTACTTGCTAATATTTTAATATTGGGCAATTTCATACAAAATCTTGTTTTAAACTTCCTCTTGGAAAAGTAGAAGATCTGACACCATTGGGTACATATTCTTTTATAATTTCAGTTGACTGTAGCTGGATGGAATCTCTCTGCTTTAGATGCATTCTGTATTACACTCAGCCCACTTCAGTAATTTACATACGTGCACAGACCCTGTTGGCACTGGAGTTTGTAATACTTGAATTAGAGATTAAGATAATTTTGCGTTTGATATTATGATGACAAAGTCCATCAAAATATACAGACGCAGGTAACAAAACAACGAATGACAAATCGTTTATCTTCTAGGAAGAAGGCTACATTATTGCCTTTAATTGAATTTACATATAATTTGTTTTTAAATTACATAGAATTCTTCTTACCTTGGTGGTTGTCAACCTATGGTAGTGTAGACTTCTTTTATTAGTATACCAAGTCTGCTCAAAGGTCAAAATTAGGACTAGTTCAAACTTGGTAGTTTTATACCAAGATGTCAATATAATTTATGCCATCTTTCAAAATTTTGTTGAAATATGAATTGTAAATAACAGAATTTTTATTAAGTTATCTTTGTTGTATATAGAATAGTAATTAAATAACATGCAAATAATATTTAAAAGATATATTTTAGTCCTTTAATTATATATTTTTAAAATTAGAAACTATAGATGTTGAAGGCTTGCTCTTCAGAGTCACTCCTTTGAGGGAAAATGTAGCCCCTTATTACAGAATTTCCTCTAGGTTTTTCTTAGCAGTATATAGGATGTTTGTTTATTACTTAAAATGATCTAGCTTAGACATCTATGTAGGTTGTAGCCAAAGTTCATAGATATTTAAAATCATAATATAAATTTAGTTCCATATGTTTTTTACTGGACCCAAATAATTTCCTTTATAATACTAATCCGTATATTTCTAGAAGCGTTCATACTTTAAGGCACTATATATTTCTTCTGGGTTTTTGTTGTTCTGGTTGTATAGTTAGATTAATGGAAACATCCCCCCTTGTAAACATTTCTAATGAAATTGCCCTTACAGGGCACCAATAAAAATTAAGTTAATAAATTGTTTAGAATTGCCCTTTATAGCTATGCTGACAAATCTTAAGAAAAAGGACTAATTTGAGTCAGTATCATTTGATCCTTTTTTCTCTGTATTCTCCTTGATGTAAAAATAAATTGAAACCTGATTTCTCTGAGTACAACAAATACAGAATTCGAGGGTGTGGTTCAAATGATTTTAAAAAGATAGCATAAAAAGGATCCTATAAAGTAGATCATATTTCCCTTTATGGGGAAAGGGAAAAGAGTTGTATGCATTTGAAACATTTTTTTCTTATAGTGTTTTTAACTGTAGGATAATATAGGAACTAAAAATTTACTTTTTATTAGGATTATAAAATCTTTTGGCAATGTCAGAAAGCGTTTCTAGGTAAATCTTGATTGTCTTATTCTAAAAGGGTGCTGAGGGTAGGAGATAATGTGGGTAAGAGAAATTCACTTTCTGCTATGTCAGAGTTTCTCTTATAACTGCAAAATAAACCCATTTCTCAGCCAGCCAATTGACTAAAAATTCATATAGGGTATCCTAACCTTATGGTTCCTGAGTTTTATCCAAACACCTTTGGTGGCAAGGAGCTCACTCTGTTGCAAAGCAAACTATTCTAATTATAGACAGTTCTAAATATTACAGAGTAATTTAATCATTCACTCATTCGACAGATATTTATGGTTCCTTCTTTTGAATTAACATCTGTTGTTCTCTACTTCCTATCATTTTAGTTTTAGTCCTGCCTTCTGAACTAATTCCTCTTCCACATGACAACCCTTCAGGGATTTTATAAAAACACTGCATGAAGTTCAGAGTTGCAATGAACCCTAAAGCCTTGCTTGTCCAAACCCAACTTTCCTCAACAAGCAATGGCATAGCATAAAACTGACTACTTCCTGTGATGGTGATGGTGATGCTCCCAAGGCAGTTCTAAGCTTATTCAAAATAGCTCTCGTATCCCAGCTCACTTTCTTCTGCTCCAACCCCAGCTCCTTCATCCATTCCTCGTGTGACACCTCTGTATCTTCTTTCTCTCCTGGCTGTTCTCTATATGTGTTTCTGTCTACCCTTAAAGGGTAACACCCAAAAATTAAACACATTAATTCAGGTGGAGTCTGGCCTAAGTGGGATAGAACCTACATGCTTATGCCTCTGTTTATGTTAATATTGCAGGGAATTAGATTAGCTTTAAGCCACATTGACAATCATATCATATATTGATGTATACATTTATTATCAACGTCAATTCTAAAGTCTTTTTCTCACTGCTACTAGCACTTAGCTCCTCAGCTGTGTATCATTATGGCTTGTTTATTGGATCCAAACACTGTTCTTTACTTTTATTCCCACACTATTAGTATACTCTGTCCTGTTGAGATCCTCTCTTGGAGTCTGATTCTGCCATCCAGCAAATATTACATCTTTCTTCTGTCCCATTTTCTGGAGATCTGAGATATAGGTATAGAAACAGATATACAAACTGAGAGAGACCCAAATTTTAAGAAGACTAATCTAATCCATGACACAAATGTTGAATGGAGTTCAGACTGAGAACAGGAACTGTGGGACAATTTAAGCAGTATTACCGAGGTAAATTGTTCAACCAGTTATAAATCCACTTTTTTATTTGCTTTCAGTTCATATTTCTCAATTTAGTCTATAAGGATAATCTGACATACCTCTTGCTGTAATCCAGTTATATATGTACATCCATCTACTAATAACCTTTTTTAAAACGGCAAAAAAGATCGTATTTTTAAACTGCCCTTCTTTTTCAGATTTTCACTAACAATGCTTTTAATAATCTATTCTAATCTTAAGTCAATAAAATTCTACCAATCTGTCTATATTTTGCACGATTTACCTTCTTCCTTGTTTTTTCTTCTATGACTTCTCTTACTTTCTACAGTTCCTGAAAAATAATTTGAATGGTTTGGTAATTTTTTTGCCAAATGCTTTGTATTTTAAAAGTCATTTCTTCAGACTAATTTAGACTCCCAAGGTTTTCGTTTATAGTCTCTACTTTTCTTGGCATTTTATACTACCAATGTTCGTGCCATTTTTTAATCCGAATATCTGTATTTGTCTTGTTCAACAGAGAAGTAGAAACTAAATAGGAATGGATGCTGTTGATTTCTTCTGTCAGTTATTAACAATTTACTCCCAGTTGGCCAAAGGGGGAAAAAAAGGCCTATTCTTTGATTCTCCTTCTCTTTCCGATTCTAACGGCAGATGTTCTTCTTGCTCTCAGTATTTTCCCCCGGATTCAGTGGGCCTTAGTGCTCTGACCCAGACTTTACTGTTCCATGCCACTCTTCTATATTAATCCTTAGTTTGACTTTCACTTCCTTTTTCCTTTCCTTCCTTACATCTAATTATGATAGTCATAACAAAGGAAATCCAACAAAGAATAAGAGAGTGGAAGGGAAATTAAAGGCCTAATAATTCACAAATTGGTTAATGATTCCTTGTACAAAAGTTGACTCTAGCAATTCCTTTGAAAATAATTTTTTCTCAATCATATTCGTTTCACGCCATTTTCCCAACATTTAATAATTTTCCCAAACATTTCACAAGTCGAGAAACATGGAGAATTGTACAAATGGACAAATGTTTGTGAAGCTTCATCTCAACTGTAGGTAATGTAAGGAGCTGGAAAATGGTAAATTATTCTTCCTTACTTTGTGTTCCGTAATTGCTAATATTCCACACCACCCAAGGAGAATAGTTGACAGTGCCTTATGTGTAAATATGTAAGTAATTCAATTTCAATAATGATATGATAGGCATACATCTTGTAATTCTTTAGCCACATATGGGAATCATAAAAGTTGTAGCTGGTAGAACTGGTAACTTATCTGAGTATACCAGATGCCACCTGGTTTTTAAAATGTAAACTCTGGTCCTTATGGGTACTGAAACTGTAGACTCATTGAATTAAAATAAGGCCTATGAAATATGTTTTTACTTGGGAAACTGGGCTATTACTTTTATCTTTTAAGACACCAGAGAAATATTTTCCTTGGTTTTATTTATGTTTAATACCATCATTTCACATGTTCAAACACAGAATACAGTTATTCACTGTTCATTCTTTTTTATTTTTATTTACCGGTAAATAAGGCAAACATTTCATTTAATGTTTACTAAGTTAAAAGGCGATGTTACACTTTGAAATAATTCTTGTAATCATAGGGAAAACAATCTTGCTTCTGTTATATGTGGCAAGTTCCTTTGATACATGACATATTAAGTACTTTTAAATAGAGAGACAATCGACCCCATCAGAAACTGCAGCTACAGCTTATTTTGAGCAGGCATTTTCAGTAACTTTCCAAGACAAGTTGATCTTTACTCTTAACATTTTTGGCTGGCTTATTATCATCTAAATATTTGAAATTGGAAGGTATAAAAGGAAATTTGAGGTAAAAAAAAAGAGTTTGAATATTATCAGTGTAGTTATTTCAAGTAAATTATAGGTGCACATAAATATCACTTTTAAAGAGTAGATGTAATAGGGCTTCCCTGGTGGCGCAGTGGTTGAGAGTCCGCCTGCCGATGCAGGGGACACGGGTTCGTGCCCCGGTCTGGGGGGATCCCACGTGCCGCGGAGAGGCTGGGCCCGAGGGCCATGGCCGCTGAGCCTGCGCATCCGGAGCCTGTGCTCCGGGGCGGGAGAGGCCACAGCAGTGAGAGGCCCACGTGACGCAAAAAAAAAAAAAAACAAAAAAAAAAGTAGATATAATAAACATCATAGTATATCACAACTTAATGTTAAAAATGTATCGCATTTCATTAAATAGCATCATCACCAACCACAGCCAGGAAATGAAAACTAAAAAGGAGAAAGTTCATATTATGATTTCTAACATCCATATCATTAAAAAGTTTAGACTTAATTTCACAGAAGTTGGGAAATTCTAAGATTCCCGGAGAAACCATAACTCTCGCATAGATTACAACAGCCTCTTTCATGAGGAGGTCAAATCATGGGACTCCTCCCAAACGGATCCATCACTGTGGGGTGTTATATCACTATAACAGTGTATCTATCACTTCCTTTTCAAAAAGGAATTACACCTTGTTCTCTTCTTCCTCCTAGAGGTCCTGTATATTTTGAAAGTTTTTTGATTTAAGAACCAGTGGTCTGAATTACAACATGTGATTGATACAATGAGAACATATAGCCCTTTCTTCAAATGTTAATACAACAAAATAAAGTTCCTGCAAGGGACTAACTGAATTACTTCCTTTCTGAAGCAAAGCCCTTCCACACTTGGCTCGTTTCTAATTCAACATTCAGAAACACTAGATCAGAGATCTTTAACTAGTACTCTGTGGCCCAGATCCTCCCCCCAAATGTATTTTTGTTTGGACTATAAAATGTTTTAAAGTAAATTTGAATTGGTAGCAAATGTTTAAAATCTGAAGCATTTGTTAAAAAAAAAAAAGAAAAACCTCAGATTTCTGGCTTCTCTTGGAGCATGTGAAGATGTAGCAGTACTAGGTAGGCCTTCCCCTGTGGCAAAATCAGTTAAGTCCTCCTAGTTTCCTTTTAGCCCCAGCTTGACTCCTATTCAGCCAAGCATCCCCACTTCCTTTTGTCTTAAACCTGCTCCGTTATTAATGTTATCTGCCTGGTCCTTAGAGCCATTTGCATTTACTCCGTGTTCAACAAGTAACATCAAATATAAATATAAATATAATTATAGGGCATTCAAATGTCTTAAATCGCATTCAGTATTTTAGGTCCATATGGAAACATGCAAATTTCAGGGATGCTTTCAAGACACAGACTATTTTAGTTTTGAGTAGTTGAACAGACCCTGGGAAAACACTAAAATTTAGGATGTAGACTAAAGGGGGATATTAGAGAATAGGACTAGTTAACTAGTAGAGGAACGTACCTCGAGTGATACTACTACAAGTAACAATACTCTCTGGTGAACTCTTCTGCTACTCCATTATCCTTTTGTTGCTAAGGTCATTTTTGAATAGTTCCATTATCCCAGAGGGCTATCAAGTGTTAGCTGTGGACTCAAATTTATTTGTGGGGGAGGGTGAACTTCAGAGGTGGATTAGGAAATACAAGGATAGCTGTCCACTTGTTATAGCTGAGCCCCATGGGACTCTCACCAGCTCTTTTATACGCTGGTTTCTAGCCATCTACCTCTTCTGAGGGAAGAAGAAAAGAGGCTGCCATCCAGGAAGCATGCCCAAGGAATTTTAAAGTCAACTCAATTTAATATCATACAAAGGAAGTTTAGCAAATACCCATTAAGCCAGACACTAAATAGAGTCTCTAGGGAATAACAGGACACTTTTCCTTTTCTCCCAGAATGAAGAATGCAAAAAAAGTTGAGTTTTTCTCACAGGACAAATGCCGATTTTCCCTTCAGTGTAAGGTGCCCTGTCAGCAAATGAACCTTCTATTTGCTTGGCACTGTTCTTTCCTGATCCTACTGTGCCTCCTCTCTCAAGTGTAGACTGTTTTCTTCCAGAACGTGGGTGGGGTATATGCAAGTTGAGGTGAGCCCTTGACCTGGCAACCTCAGCTAGAAAGCACCCCTTGGTTTCAACAGAAGTATAGGTGCAGAATATTATTGTCTTGTATGTTATCATGATACTGTACCATCTTTGAGGGAAAATCCCTGGAGAATTAAAAGATTATTAATTTTTTATTAAATAATTCAGAATTTTCATGCAAATTGCATGAAAATCAGATGGGTGGAATTAAAGCTTTTGCATGATTTATTTTTTAAAGGGGTGGGATTGTTAAGCAAATTATTATGCAGTGTTTGGTAATCAAATTGATGTTCTAAAAAAAATCTCTGTATTTTTTTTTTAATTTCCTAAAAGATCAAAAATTTTCACGGGTCTGTTTTTGCATTTACTTGCAAAACCTATATGCTAACTATAATGTGCTTATTTATTCATTAAAGCAATTAATTAAAGATACTAGATAGCAATTGATCAGGCTAGTTCTGATTAATATATAAAATTGAAATCATAGATGGAAATTTATTTTTAATTACTGTAAACTGGTATAACTTATAATATATAATTCAGTTTACCATATATTTAGACAGGCTATTTGGCAATCTAGCCTATATTAACAAGTTGTATTTCTCAAAACTAAATTCATTGCCTTATCTTCAAAACTTACTACTCTTCTTACAATCTTTAATTCTGTTAAATGGATCTTTGTCATCAATTTTGGAACAAGTTTACAATCCTTCCTTGAAACCCTCAGAGTCAAATGTGTTTCAGAATTTAGAGTTTTTAGGTATTAGAAAGCTAATATTGTTGATACACCAGGCATTGTCTGACACCCTTAAAGAGGCCTGAGGTACTCTGTAATTAAACCATTAATTTCTGCTGTGAAATGCATGCATGTTCCCGCTAAGCAGGATTATTAGTGAGCAGAAATAGCCTCACATCTGTTCAAATAAGTTTTTGCCACCAAATGGGTTTGCTGCAAAGTTAGAAAAATCTTTAGTTAAACTTATGAAGAATTGTTTTGTGTTCAGGGACTTTCAATTTTGGAATTGCAGAGAAAGGATCATGGACTACATCTTGATTTTTAATCTGTTCATCATAATTTGGCCAGGGTTGTCTTCCTCAAATGCACGTATGGCATGGCACGTTCATTTTATAAACACCTTCGTGGTTTCCCACAACTTCCCCCTTTAAAGCTTTTTTGAAGACTTCCCATATATATACCCTATCAACTTTTCTAGGCTCTTACCTAAAAACTGCTTCACCCCAACTAAACTCAACTTACCAGCAATTTCCAAGTATACCTTCCTCCTTTTTGCTCACTATACTTCAGACTGGAATACCTTCTTCCAGAGGCCCCAAGTTCACACCGCACCTCAAATAGCATCGTCCTTTTCATCCTTCTTCACCCATCTCAAATCCCACCTCTACAGAGGCACAACTCCATTCCCCAGTCAGAATGTGCTTAAAAAGCATACTGCCTGCTCCTCTAACCAGCACTAATTTAGTATATTTTCCATTTGAATTGAAAATCATGTGATAACCTCCCTTCCCTACTAGATTTAAACACTTACAGCTTCTTTCACTATATTTGGCATATTTAAGAGTCACTTGTTAGATGAAGGAATGGATGTTTTAGTATAATCTCTCTTGATCTCATCAATCTAACCTCCTACAGGAATCCCACACCCATAGTCCTTGCCATTGCCCTTATCCTAACCTTCTCAAGTGGAGAACAGGGTCTAGATCTCAAGGGAATACCTAGAACACGACCTAATCTTTGTATTCTAAGTGTAGATTCAGCATATCTTTGGAAAAGAAAAATATACTTTCTCTTTGGTTCCAATATTCATCTTGCTGATACTGTCAGGAAGGAAGGCAGCAGAGCCCTTGGAGAGTGGCCAGGCACTACAGGGTACTTCATTATGCAGGTCTCAACTTAAACATCACTTCCCTGGGAAGTCCTCCCTGACCAGCTGACCTCAGTTAGGTCCCCTTTCTTTGCATTCTCATAGCTTTTGTTTTGCTAACAGTCATCATATTCACTTTGAGGGTATGATTCTCATCCAAAACCTCAGATGATTAAGAAAAATTAATTTCTTGGTCATCTTAAAGACTTAATTTTCTATAACAATTTGATTTCTGAACCTACATCTCCACTTGTTGACTAAACAACAAACATCAGTCTTCTTGAGATTTCCACACTTTCTTCCTCCTTTTGGACAGACTCACTTTTCTGCGGTCTTATAGCATCAGAAGGTCTGGGGGTGAGAATTGAGAGGCACCTTGTCTTCTCCTGTCGGTCCACACAGTTTGCTGCTGAGAAGGCAGCGTGGCCCAGCTAACCTGCAAGGCCCTTCAGAAACAGTGTGTCAGTGCTGCATCACTGGGGCATGGGGGACTCTCTGCTGTTTCTGTGCCATGCTTCAGACAGGGAAATCTTTTGCAAGGCTGCCCCTGGTCCTGTGCATCTAGGTAAGTCACATAGCCATTTCTTCTTTGAGGTATTGTTACCTTCCTGGAAGTGCTGTAGGGAAGCAGGGCTTAGGCCCCCTCTGCTCTCGAGGACCACAGTTCTCCTTCCTCTCTTCCAGTTTGGGGGAATATCTTCCTAGATATTTTTGATTTCTAGCAATGTTGGCAAGCAAGTTTTCTTTTCCACCCTGCCTCCTCGTACCTCTCCTGACTCAATAGCAGATGGCCAACCAAGAGCTTGATTGAGGGACAAAGGAAATGGAGGACTATAAGGGAAAAAGAGCATAGACACTTATATGAAAAGAGATCCCAGCCACATTCATAATTGCCCGTTTAATGTCTGCATGACTTCATTGTACTCTAAGCTCCATGAAGCCTGGGGAAAGTCTTTCTAATCTCAGTGTCCAAATATTGCCTTTTTTATAGTAAGCATAATTATTAGAGTAGTATAAATTCTTCTTGAATAAATGAATGAATAAATGGGAATGAAATTCAGAGACTGTGAAGGATTTATGGGATGTATAGTGGCTAAGAGGGTAGACTCTGCAGCAGATGGCTGGGGTGTGAATCTTGGCTCTGCTCCTATATTTAGGTGGGCAAAACCCATAACCTCTTTGTGCTTCCAATTCCTCATCTGTCAAATGGTTGTTGTGAGGAGTAAAAGAGCTAAAGCTCTTAGAACTAATACCCGGCACATAGTAAGTATCATATGAGTATCCACTACTATCATTACCATCATCATCATTATTTATTACCTTATTATTATTAAGAAACCCTAACAGAGGACTGATTCAATGATAGCAAAGTTTATATAAATAAAATTGACATAATTTTAATTTTGCACTATTTTCCAGACTGTGAGGCTCTTTTGTTTTCTTCCCTGTTTCCCACATCTACACTGCATTCTCTGGTTCCCTTGGGCTGGGGCAGTCCTGGAATCCTACCTCTTATCATGACGTCTTATCTTTTGTTGGTGTTTCTTAGCTGTATGCCCTCGGGAAACACAACACCCCCTGGAATCCCTTCTTAGATCATAGCAAGGAGATCCTGTCTCAGTATGTGTACTTCAGGTGGTTTTGCTTATTCTTTACCTCTTCCAGTGTTGAAGTTTTTCTGCCATCTTTCTGCTTGTTTATAGATCCTTTGCAGTTTGTCTTTGCTTACATAGCATTTCAGTGGCTATAGTATTTAATGACATGACTTTGTCAATGTAGAGATTGCATTGTTCTCTTTCTCTTCTAAATAATTTGTAAATTCACATTTATCATATACATATAAAAGATAATTCCTGGAGTGACTAGGGTTAACATTTATGATAGAACACAATAGCATGGAACTTGGAGTATCTATAGAAAGGAAAAATTAACTTTTTGAGCCAAATATTTAATTTAACTACAGAAAGCTAGTTCTTTCCATAATTATCATAAGACAGTCTTTTTCAGCCAGCTATAAATACTGATTTTTCACAGGCTTCAGGGCTCATATTATTTGGTTGTTCAAAGGATTCTTTTAGCTGTTTAGCTTCATATGGTTGATTTTTCTCTTCAGACAGATTATGCCATCTACTGCAATATGGAATGATTTAGCAGCAAATTTCCTCCTTTTAATTTTTTTCCTTAGTTAGCCTTCTAAGAGTTCCTGCTGTTAAACTAAAGTTATTCTTTTACCTAAATATTTTTGCTATCTATTATAATATTTCCCCATCTGGTCTCTCTTAGCTAGAAATCATTTTATCAACTTCTAGGAATATGTGTCTTTATTTATGCTACACACAGACCCACTGTAATGGTTGTGTCGCAATGCATGATATGTTTTGGGTAAACAGAATTATGATACTGTTTACATTATGGAGAAACTCAGGGGTTCTCATTTCTCAGCATAACACATATCTTTTCTTCCAATACGATTTGCTATGGGGGCCCCTTGACCAACTTTATAATTAAAACAATTGTTTATTTCTTCCTCCAGACCTCTACAACCTCACGGACACTCCCTTGTGCTTACTAGTAAGCATCCATCATCAGTGATATTGGCCATTGTTAGCCTGTTCTTACTATGGGTCATTTATGTGCATTTATTCAGCATAATGAATGATGCAGTAAACAGTGGAGTCAAGTGTGTCTACCACCTTGAGTCATTTGCCTGTACAGAATCTTTGTTAGGAAAGTTCACATTCCTCCTGTTTCTACAACCACTTTTTATTAATCCTATTTGTAGTTACCTCTTCCTCTGTTCATCCCTTAAATCAAAGTCTTTCCAAGGGTTCCTTCCTAGGTCTGTTCTCTCTACAGCCTCCCTAGGTGACCCCACATAGCCCTATGACTTGTGATTCCCACCTCTCTCCTGACTATTTTATATGCACATATAAAATAGTGTCTGCCCCTTGGTTGTCCATATACACCTCAAATTCAGCAAGCTAACTGAACTCATCATCTGAAACCACCTGCCTGCCCCAGAAAACCCTCTTCCTTCTAGTGTTCCCTCTACCATCTTTCAGTTGCTCAACCTAGAGACCTAGGACCATTCTCTGCTCCCCTTTCTCCCTTATGTTCTCAGCCAAGCTACAAGTCCTATGGATTCTACTTCCTCAATATCACACGAAACTATCAGTTTGTCCTCTAGTTCTAGGGCACAGTCCCTCAACTAGACTACTGTAACATCTTCCTAAATGCTCATTCTGTCTTTGATTTTACTTTTGCCTTGCCAACCCCCATCCCCTCTTCCACCTGGCTGGGGAGTCTTCCATGGCTGCCCAAACCTTGCATTAGGTGCACGTTTTATTTCTTTTGCAGCCCCTCCATTCCTCCATTGTAATGATTATCGCTTCCTATCATTACTGGCTGCTTATTTTTTCCTATTTCCCCGCCACACATTAAACCCAGTGAGCTTAGGGTCCTTTCCATTCAATCCCCAGGGCCTAGCACAGTGAAGACTGCACAGAAGGGACTCAGTAAATACTTCTTAAATATTGTTGTATATTCATCTATTTTTAAGCTTTCTAATACTTAAACTATAAAACAAGTAGAGAGAAATTATAAACACAACATTTCATAATGACAAAGTCTGGAATCAGAATTCCTGGATTAAGTTTCTGGCTCTATCATTGCCTTATTGAATATTCTTGACAAAACCCAAAAGTTTCTCACTATAATGTAATCATGTAACACTCATCATTTCTGAGTACACAGTAAAAATGACAATAGCATCTTGAATTTATGGCTTCCAAGTAGTTAGCAGCATTTCTTATGAATTACTTATTTGTTCACCATCCCTTTGGGGTAGGCCAGCGTCTTTCCTTCTAGAAGGTAATGAAGGGAGATAGAGTTCCTCCTGTAATGGTGTCAAAACACTGGTCCTGGTTGGTTACCTACTTCACAGAATGTGGGGAAGATTCATGAAGTTATCTGAGTCTTTATGCTCAGGAAGATGGATTCTATAAAGTAGTTTTACACGCTTGTATATCCAATTTCTTAAGAGCTCAAAATATTGGGGGGTGAAAATGTGTACAAATGATTTCAGTACTTCAGCTTATTCCTGGGCTCGTTCTCCATGTTTTTCTGGAGACGGTTTTTTTTTTTCCACACCCACTCAAACCATCTGTGTACCAGGCAAGTTTTCCAAGATGTAAAACCAAGTGAAATATGTCCATTCCAGTTATTTAGAAAGGACTGTGACTAATGATACTGTGGAAGGATGGCATGGGTGATGAAAAGGTACGCTCTCTGTGTGAACAGCTAGGGCAGCCTAGCAGTTAGAGTCACACAAAGCCTAGCCATACAGACAAGCACTCAGCACAGGGCTTTTCAAACTTACCCTCCAAAGACTTTCTGCAGGAAGCAGAATCAGCTGAGTGTCTCTGTGACCTGGAGATATCCCCTGTGAGATGAGGTTCTCTACCACCGTCAAATGGTAACATTTTTAAAAATGTGTGCAAGTTTTACATTCTATCCCAAATATGTCAACGTTTGCTTTATATAAAAATGTCTCAAATTATTTACCATTGGGGATTCCCTGGCCGTCCAGTGGTTAGGACTCCGCCCTTCCACTGCAGGGGCACAGGTTCAATCCCTGGCTGGGAAACTAAGATCCTGCATACCACATGATGCGGCCAAATATACATACATACATACATACATATATATATATATATATATATATATATATATATATATATATATACACACACCATTCATTAAAATGGACTCTTAAGGAAGAGGTACCATATTTATTATTGCCTTTAAACTCTCCCCAGGACACTGGCATGTGCTTTTTTTCAAACATTACCCCAGTTTGAAAAGCACAGAGTCCTAGGATATTATAGCCCAGGCCATGGATTTTTGTTAGAACTTAAGAGAATTTGCCCACCTGTCCCCTTTCTACTCTGCTACATGTAAACTCCTGAAGTCCTTTTGCCTAACTCACTGATGAAATCTTTTAAATGTTGCTCTAAGCACCTGATTGGTAGCATGTCCACTGTTAAGATGATGGAGGAATATAAAATCAGCTTCCTCAGCAACCTAAGTGTCCATCAACAGATGAATGGATAAAGAAGATGTGGCACACACATACAATGGAATATTACTCAGCCATAAAAAGAAACGAAATCGAGTTATTTGTAGTGAGGTGGATGGACCTAGAGTCTGTCATACAGAGTGAAGTAAGTCAGAAAGAGAAAAACAAATACTGTATACTAACACATATATATGGAATCTAAGAAAAAAAAAAAAGGTCATGAAGAACCTAGGGGTAAGATGGGAATAAAGACACAGACCTACTAGAGAATGGACTTGAGGATATGGGGAGGGGGAAGGGTAAGCTATGACAAAGGGAGAGAGTGGCAATGGACATATATATATACACTACCAAACGTAAAATAGCTAGCTAGTGGGAAGCAGCCGCATAGCACAGGGAGACCAGCTCAGTGCTTTGTGACCACCTAGAGGGGTGGGATAAGGAGGGTGGGAGGGAGATGCAAGAGGGAGGAGATATGGAGACATATGTATATGTATAACTGATTCACTTTGTTATAAAGCAGAAACTAACACACCACTGTAAAGCAATTATACTCCAATAAAGATGTTAAAAAAAAAATCAGCTTCCTCAAATAGAGATTTTCTGTTGGAGAAATAGTATCTGTCTGAGATGGGAATTATCTAACCACTTCTCTCTTTAGATCTCATTAACACTGGAAACCAAACTAAGTTCTAAAACTTAATGCTTTTTTGTAAGCATTTAGAAAATGTGATCAAACAGCAAACTGGTCATGCTCAGATATTAGTGCAAGAAGTGACTTATTTATACATGCAAATTTCAAAGCATTTGTAAGGTCTACCATGTGTGCTGTTAAAAGGGTTTTAATTTTAAATTATTTTTGTTAGATAATCCCATTTAAAGTAACACTATGATTTATCGCCACTAATCAAGATGCTGATCCCTCATAGACTTCTTTTTTGTATCTGTTTTTGTTCTTTGTTACATAAATACGAGGTTTATATGTAAAATTCTGACTGTGTAATATAGGGCTAATGAGTCACAGATGGAAAGATGCTGGCACGTTACCATCTAATAACATTTTAAACTCATATTCCATAGTAAAACAAAAGCAAACTGTACACATCTGTTTTCCAACTTGTAGCATTTCTGAATTTGTGGAGAGTCTCTGTTTAAAGGACTTTTACTTGAGGAGAAGAAAAAGAGGATATAGGTCACCTCAAAACTACCCAGCCACTTAATAACCTTATCAGATAGGACTTGGCGAAAGGGATAAGATTTCCTAGGCTTTGCTTCCTGAGAAGTCCCAGCTCTAAAGAACAAGAATCAGAGGCATTAGGGCTGAAGCGATGTCTCAGACTACAAACATAATTTTATTGTCTCTCTTAAGAAAAATATATCCCTAATAAGGAGGAAATCAGGGGGAAAATATACCAAAACTAATAAAATTTGAAAACTAGAAACTTTCTGGCTTTTTCTAGAAATATCCTCGAAGTAGATTTGGGTGGGAAGAGGAGAAAGGCAGTGGGGAGGAGAAAACATAGGAAGGAATCCTGCAGACGCTCGAGACCATATATTATCATGGTTGTTGTTTAATTTTTGTATGGTAAAAGTATTCTTTATGGGGAAAAAATTGGAATACAAGGCTCTGATATCACATGTTGTTGGAAAAAGAACACAGGCAAAATTTCTCTCTCAGACCTACCCAACTGATAACGCCTGTGAACACAAGTTAGTACAAGCTAGTAAAGTACAGGCTTTTAAAATATCCTTTGCCCATTTTCCTTGGTTAAGGAATTCAAAACCACTTTTCTGCTTCAAGGGGGTGTGTGAACTGTCAAGTTCTTTTGGAAAAGTTACGTGACAGAAGTGATTACTGCAGAGTGTGACCATAAATCCCCCTGACATGAAATACACATGTTATAAGAGGCAGATTTCCATCCACCACCTCTGCAGGAATTCCTGAAACAGGAAAGACCTGAGAATCATCATATGATTGGAGACAGAAATTTTGATATGTGGGTGGTAAGACTATATTTTTTGACGCGTACTGCATTTATTCTGAGGAATACATCTGATCTGACTGCAAAATTCTGTTCACTGTTGTCCAAAAAAGATTTGATACATGTATTGTATGTCCTGAGTTGTAAACAGAATATCAGTAGAGGGAAATTACAGTGTTGTGTTCATAACAGAGTCTGTAGTTATCTCCATTCTGTACTAACATTTTGTACGTAAGAGTCCAGAAATCTTAAGCGTATGTACACAGATCCCAGTGTACCTGAGTTCTCAAGCTGACCGTTCCCTTTAAGAAATGGTTGGCTTGGGGGCCTCATGTGTCTGATTCTGTTTACTGTGTCAAACAAGGCAAGACTTAGAGCCAGGACGGGGTGGCATTAGGTACGTGCTTGTTGTGTTTGTCCACCAGTGGAATGTCTGTGTGACGTTTTGTGTCGTGTTGTTTTGGTGCTGTGCCCTGTCCATAGGGTCTGCCAGGCTTCTCCACAGTTGCCGCTCTGCACAGTAATCAGATCCTCACCGTCAAGGTTCGTGGTTGGCACCCATGCCCGCGCAGTCAGAGCCCGCAATCAGCATAAGAGTGAGCTGCAACAGCTCAACTGGCTTTCCGAGTCCAGTCCTTTCCTCACACACACAGGTTATTGGGCACTTGGAACCTCACCTCCATCAGTGAGGTCAAACGTCCATTAAGAAGGAAAATCTTGAGCCTATAGGAGAAGAGTGTATCGAAGTCGAAGAGAGGCAGGCAAGCTCTGTGAGGCTGTGCCACGCCTCGGTGGTTTGATTGGCATGCACCGCAATGCTCTGTGACAGTTTTCAGTGGATTGAACAATCCTAAATACTCTGGACTTCGGGCATCCATAAAATGACAGTCGAGTTCGTGCCGCGTTATGCTGGTTGAGGAGTCTGACGGAAATTGAACTGGCGCTTCGTCTCCGGACTTTCCGCTCAGCGTGCAGGATGCAGGTGGCCCCAGGTTACCTGCTTCTTTAACACACAACATTGAAAGAGGCCCAACGCCCACAGCAGAAAAAGATTCATTTCTAACTAAAAATCTGGTTTCCCCATCCCGTTTCAGGGTTCTGTTTCTTTCAAGAAGAGCCAGAGGGTCCGATGTCAGACACAAGCGCCAGTTCTGTTTTGTTTGATGGTTATTATGAGTCTAATGTGTGTATCTTTATTTCTTTCTTGGGGCCTTCTGATGCCTATTCTTCAACTCTCTCACCTCTGAACTCCAACCTTTGACCTCACCTGACTGATCAGATGGTGTTTCCTAAAATCAATCATGGGTTTCTCTCTGCTGATCAGCAGCTCATTAAACGCCGCCTCATTAAGGTAGTGCTTATCCTTGCTCGAGTCTGATTTCTCCTTTACATTCGATTTTTACTCTGTATACTGCTGCTTTGCCATTTATCTCTCATAGGCAGAGTGTGGGTGGTGGGTATTTATTTTAAAATATCCTAGAGCAAAATTATGTTTAGTGAGCTGCATTTGTTTGAAATGTATGTGAAAATACCAAAACCAAAAGGTATAGAAAGCCAATCTAAGTTCTTCTTCAATTAAAAAAAAAAAAAAAAAAAAAAAGAAAGCTTAAAAATTACATGCAGTGATAGATCCAGTTTCTAAGCTCTCTAGCTTTGGTAATTTATAAATTATTACACAGCATGACAAGAGCCTTGTATGTTTAATTTTATAGGTTATGAAAAAGTAAATATTTGTCCAACTCTAAATGCAGCCATTTTATTAAGCCAGGTGAATATAACTGATGCAGCATTGTCACGGATAAAGTTATGCAGACGTTTTCTGCCAGCTCTGAGTATCATGGTAACATATACACTATTTCCAAGAGCTGAGAGTGCTGGTTTCTGAGCTGCTTTGATTTCAACAACGTCTACTCAGCTCGCCCAGCATGAATATTTATTTGCTTCCTACTGGCAGGCAAATTGCCTACAGGCTTTACCATTTGTGGTTGTTCTGGGTCTTTTCGCAGTATAAATGTGAATTAGATAATAGAAATTTAAAGTGTTGAAAAGAAGACCTGGGTCTTTATCTTTCACGGTTATTGTTGGTCTGTCCCCTTCTCCATCGTAGGGTGACCAAGGACAGGCTGGGCCTCCAGGCCCTCCAGGACCTCCAGGCCCACGAGGGCCTCCTGGGGACACAGGGAAAGATGGCCCCCGCGGAATGCCAGGAGTGCCTGTGAGTTGCTTTTTGGATCAGTTGTTCTCACAGGTTTTGCTTCCTTTAAAGCGCTGAAAATTGGGTTGGAGTTGGGGACGGGGGTGGCAGAGGTCAAGTGAGCGGAGTGGGTTGAAGGAAGTGGCATGATAGGAAAGTCCCGGAGCGGAGAGGGTACTGTCAGCTGGAATCTGCTTTACCACTCAACCCTCGGGGCACCCACGCAAACCACGGCGAGACGCCTGGAGACAGCAACTGACCTGGTCTTCAGGTAAGCCTCAAGAAGGCTGCGAGTGGAGACGCCCGATCTCACTTGTGTCCTGACTGCCATAGAGTACCTCGATGCCTTTGGTTGAAACGGAAGACTAGCTTGACAAACTAGGTGGGAGATTGATAACATTTTACAAAGGATCAAAATAGAGACAATAAAGTCCTATGCAATTTATGGAAAGTAAAAGAGGTAAATCTTCCTAATATTTATCCCTTGCAAGTAACTTGACCCCCCCAATCACTAATAAAATAGTAAAATTAATGGTTAAAACATCAGTGGTTATGGTTGGAATATCGTTTGTCCTTTGTATGTGAAGCTTATTAATAGAAATGACTTAACAGCGATCTCAACACTTAGATCTAAGTACTAATTTACTTAGTACTTAGCTACTAAGATTGGTCAAGTGTCAATAATAGAGTAGTAGCACAGGACACTAGATAAATGGTTTGGTTGGGTAGAGGCAACTCGGCAATTTAAAGAAATACATGGAAAAGGTCAAAAATTTGTACACTTATGACTTTAGGACGTGAAATTCAGGTTTATTGCTGAATTAAATTATTTATTTAATGTATTGCTTTAACTTAAATTATTTTCATCAGTGTTTTTGTAGTACAAAAGTAATAATAAAATATTTATCCACAAAGTAGAAAAATTTGAAAATAAAGGCAACCAAAAAAGAAAAAACAAATCAGCCATAGTCATTAATGTTTTGGTAGATTTCATTTTTATATGTATATATTTATGTAATTTTTGAGTGACTCTTTTTTTTAAGACTGTAGGGTACTTTAAAACTTTGCTGGGACAACCTTCTTATAAGCCTCATGCCCCTCACCAAAAGTTGCTATAAATTTGTCATATGAAATAAGGAATTGACTTTCAGCGTAATATGCTGGTTGTTAGAACTGCCTTCACTGGACCATCAGAGGTAGTGGTTTCATCCTAAAAGTGTCTTCTAATGTCTCACCTTTTCTTGGGATGAAACCCCAAAAGATAGAGAACCCATAGCTGCTTTACAGTATAATCACTCCTACTCTTTTTATTTAGAATACCTTCTTGGCATAATTCTTAAATCTCTGCTGTAATATAGATTCGTTGTATTAAATCCTAAAATGTTTATAAAATGCATTTGAAGAAAGAACGTCAGCGCTCTTTAAATGACATTGTATTTGCATTCCTTTCTTTAGCCTAAAAAGTATATATTTGACATTCAAGATCCCTAGTGGATATTGTGAAAAAGAAAAAAAGAAGATTGAAATTGGTTTTTACTGTTTACAGCATTAATAAAATTATCATTATTCTTTTTTAAGGGTGAACCAGGGAAACCGGGAGAACAAGGCTTGATGGCAAGTATCTGAATTTATCTTTTTCGATACTGAAAAGAATGAAAAGACAAGTTACTCAAAACTGTGGTCAAGACTGTGTGTAACAAGTGTGCCTGTTCTGTGATCTGTAACAAAGAGTGAGAATTAGTAAAAGTTAAAAAGTGATAGGGATAACTGAATCACTGTGCTGTACCCCTGAAGCTAACACAACATTGTAAATGAACTATACTTCAATTTTTTTTAATGGTTAAAAAAAAAAATGTATTCCTTTAAAACGAACAACCAAAAAAGAAGTGATAGGGCCTGTCCATCACATGCTAAGGATCACATGACAACACATCTGCAGAACTGATACAGGAGGAAAAAAGAGGGAGATTCCAGGTGAAGCAAGTGACAGAGGATGCTGAGGAAGACTCTGTTATAAGAGATTAAATTCAGGGATGTGCCTATTAGCTTCAACAGAAATGAGATTTCAGAGGAACCAGGTGTCACTACCTGTGAACTAGTAGAGCAAACCTTCGACAGTGATTCCAGAGGTTTTTCTTTTGCCGAAGGGAGAGAACAGTTGTGCCTTCTCGATCCCTGAAACTGTTAGTAAAACGGTAAGTTAGTGGTTAAAATGTCAGCAGTTATGGTTTGAATATCATTTGTCCTCCCACCCAGAGAGAAACAGTGGTGCGTTCCTGATCTCTGTCATTAAAAAAGATCATGAAATGATTCCTCTTGGACTTGCGCGTAAACACGCAGGTCCCAGCTCCTCAAGTTTGTTTATGCTTTGCCAGTGAAAGAGAAGTTAGGGCAGCCTGCTGAGCCCCAAAGAGTAGAATTCCTTCAACTTACCTCTCCCTGTCACTTCCTCCCTGTCTCTGGAGCTACCTTCCTGACCTACTTTGTGACACGAACAATATTGGGGAACACAGGATGACGCTCTAATAACTCAAATTCCAGAGGACAGCTATGTCTCACACTTGCCTGGATGCAGTGATGACGGTCCACTTGATCATGTCCATTTCACGCGATGTGTGGCATGCAGCCTGCAGGTGCTCAGGATATAAAATGTATTTAAAAAAAAATAGAAGCTAGGTCTTAGTGAAACGAATGCATCAGAACACGCTAGTTGGTCAAGAATTAAAACAAATGTGTGCATGGGCTAAAGGTCAAAGGCTTCTCCCTGCACAGGATGCCTTCAACAGCCCTCCTGGGGAGACACTCAGCAAGCTGTAGTCCTAGCTGTCATGTAGCTGCCTTCAAAACATCACTGGTGAAATGGAAACATCCTGGGACCACACCTGACCCACTGCCTGGAAATTCTCTGTTTCTGACCTACAGTATCAAGATAGATATTTGATACAGACAATCAGGCCGGGAGTACTATAATGGATTCTTTTTAAAAAGAATAAAATGAAAGAAAAACAACAACAACAAAAGACCATATGTGAAAATTAAATAAAACATCTGTCATCCGTGGTAACTTTGCATACAAGGGCAGCATTAGCTCTCCAGGTTATAGGATCAGAGGGGGTGAAGAGTTTTTGGAAAACTACCATAGAAATTTTGAAATTGCTTTATGCAATTGAATGCACCTGTAATTTCTATTGTGGATAACGGTCAAAACATATTCCTCCCATACACTCTTACGTCCAAGGCTACTTAGGATTCTTAGGAGCCATTGTTTGTCCCCAGATGTGCAGAGCCTATGATTTTTATCATTGCCGCAGGCTTTCTACCCTGATGCCCATTTGCAGCATCACAGCAAAGTTCTAAAATAAAAATGGATGTTTAAAAAATTATAATCTTATCTTCCTTAAATTCATATACACGCTCTAGAATACACGGTGTGAATAACAAATTAGTCCCATTTCCCTACCACTCCTAGCTTAATGTCATTAAATATAAATGTTCCACCTAGTCCTAAATGAATTATGTCATTGTCTTAGTTTGCTCTGGTTTCCCATTTCATATAGCAACTTTTCAGATAAAGATGATCCTGGGTATTTTTCTCTGAACCTCTCTTCTCTCTTTAAACTCTTCAGATACAGTTCATATTCTCATTTCAAAAAATGAAGCTGAGAAACTCAGTTGAAATCACAAATGTTCAAAGGATATGTCTAATGTAGTGATCTTCTAAAGTACAGCATTGTACTGTTCTTAAAGATGTAAAATTCATTTCTAAAAGAAAACTTGTATAATATATATTTAATAAGTAGACAAATAAGTATATATCTCAGTGAATTTTCACAGTGAACATAGCTGTGCAACCACAAACCAGATCAAGAAATAGAAGGTTATCATATCCTAGAAACCCCCTTTACCCATCCCCCCCATCACCATCTCCCTCTTCTGCCAACACAGATTAATTTTGCCTGTGTTTGAATTTCATATTACTAGAATCATACAATATGCAACTTTTGTGTCTGGCTTCTTTCATCCAACAGTATATTTGTGAGATCATCCACCTCTGTTTTAATAGCCTTCACAGCTGGTTAAAAAAAAAAAATTAAGAGGAAGAACCTTACTTCCTTGACTACCCTGTTAAAACTACATCACTCAAATAGCAGTAAATGAATGGTCTGTCTGTCTGACCTTGGGCAAGTCACTTAACCTCTCAATTTTTCATCTGTAAAGAAAGGCAAATCATGCCCTCTCTGCCTCCCCTATAAGGTTGCCAAAGACAAGTGCGATGAATTAGGAGAAAGCCCTTTAAAATATATAATGAAGAATTGTATGAGTATGTTATTATTATTATCACTCAGTTGTTCCCTCTACAGTAAATTACAGGTGAGCATGGATTTATATAACAGATGTATTCCTGTAAAGTTCTATATGAATCAGATTTTCATAAATCAACATAGCTTAAATGTGCTGGGAAATTTTGCTATTTAAAGCAATCCCATTCAGAGTCTTTTCATAAAGCAATACAGTCCCCTAATTCCTCTTCCCAGCAAACTGAATTTTTACATATTTGCTTAAAGTGAAATATTTCTATTATTTTTAAAAGTATCATTTGAAAAAAATCATTATGTTTACTAACTTAAATAGCACCTGTGTATTTTAACCCATCTCAAAGAGAGAAGATACCGGAAATATAATAGCAGCTTTCATGAGGAGAAGAATTTCCTTAGAAATTTTCTTTTTCCTTTCAAATATTATACATATGTGTGCGTATGTGGGTGTTTGTGTCTTGACTCAAAGTCTGGTAGAAAGAAAAGTACATATTACTAGTAATTCTGGCCTCAGAACAATTCAGGAGTGTATGACTATCGTCTGTGATCCTTTTTACTGGTCTATAAAATGTAGGCAATAATTCCTATTCCACCTATATCACTGGAATATGGTGAGAAGCAAGTGAAATAATAAAAATATGAAAATGCTTTATGGAACACAGACTTCCATAAATGAGAAGTATTGCTGTTAAGGCAAAAATGTCAAATGACATAACGTGGCGTACAGAAAGACCACTCTATGAGACATAAGGGCTAACGACAGTGTGACTATAGCTGTCAATTAAATTAGAGTGTGTCAAATACTGTGATTGACAATGCAACTTATTCCTTTTGTCCTGTTTGTTGCCATCATTGTGTTTGGTCTTCTCCTATATATCACATCTTCTTACCTCCTCACCTTTTCATAACACACCCCTTCCCTTCCACCAGCTCAGACAAGGGAAGATAATATATACCACCGCTCTCATCTTTTCCACAGTACGCAAAACCCACTACCTCTGTTGGTTTGCGCCATGGAGGAGTGTTTGCTTACGTGAGGCTCTTGAGAGGCACTAGAGAATTTTTTAAAATGTAAAATGTCTCTAATGATGAAATGAAAAAACTAGGACTGGTCTAAAATTAGCTCTTTCAAAACTGTTTATGAGTGTGTCAGGTGGGGAATTCGTTTTCATAATCCACGCTGTATATTTTATATCGCAAAAATAATCATCTGAAGATTAACAGCATCTCTAATAGAATAAAAAAGAAGTCCTGCCTCTCAAGCAGTGCCACATTTATTTAACCCTGCTGCGCACCTATTCCATAAACAAGACCTTCAGGTTTTGCGAGAAGTTCTAGAGGAGATTTTAAAAGGCAGAATCATGGGCTAAAACGAACTGGACTCCATCTAAATAAGGAGAGAATCTCTCTGGCTTATAAAATTAGACTCAAGAATCAAACCAAGAACTGACCACAGCTGGAAATGCTAAAGCTCTGAACCCCGGCACAAACGGTCTTTATTTTTCAGTTCTTCAGGAGGTTAAATAGTTGTTAGAATAGTATTTTTGAAAGTGTCTTTCCTTTTGATATCCTTACTGTTTCTTTCTTTGACAAATATAGTAGTTCTCAAAAACATAAAAGACAAATGATATATATTCAATATACCAACTAGTCCCAGTTTCCTGCAAATTATTTTTTTGTCCAAAGTGTATATAACCAAGGTTTCATAGACCGTATCACTTTCCCTACACTGAAACCCTTCCTTCCTCTCCTGCCCCCCAAATATATGCAAACTCCATAGCGTATCCATTCATCTCTTTCTGAATTATAAGAGTACTTCAAATGTCATTCGCTGGGCCCTGGTGGTGTCTGAGAGTTCAAAACTCAGAAAAGTTTTTCTGTTATTGTTCCTTAAAGCGAAATTTGGATTGTATCCAAAGAAGTTATAGATACTTTTTAGTTTATTTTGATTTTGCCTGCAAACACATTTAATACATTTGTGTCAAGTGAATATAATGTAGTTTATGGTAGCTAATAACATAAGCATAGATAATTGCTTCTGCTTCATTTAAAATAAAATTGAATTAACCAATATGTGAAGATTTACTTTAAACATATTTAGTTATAATGCACTGCTATCCCACAGATTTGATAAAACTTATCATTTTACTTAATTGTACTTTGCTGTCTCAACCGCATTGATCAGCAGGGTGGCAGACATCGGACACAGTAACAGGCTTCTCTTCATGAGGCAAACAAACCTTCAAATCACAAATAACCAAAATGACCAAACTCATCTTAGGATATTTAGTTATTAGACTAGACATTAGCGATGAAACCTTTTTTGGTGAAACTGCATTACTTCAGTTGTGAACGCTACACTGCCTGCCGGGGTGCCTTAGCAACTGTTCTACTGCTTTATTATTCTCACTTAATCTGATTGTCCATGAAGTACATGTAAATGCCACGCCGACAGGGTCCTTGCAACCCACCAGAGCCTGTAATACTTGGTTTTCCAAATGGGCCGAGGCCTGCTCCCCGGCTCTCCCACGGGTACCTAATATCCGCATCTCTATGAGACTGAAGCTCTCATATGTAGACATTTGGGATGCTCACAGGATCAAACTCCATCCGCGTGCCTCAAAATACCCACCTCTTTGCCCCATCCTCCAGTTTATTGTAGTGCACACCAATGGTGTGGTTCACCTGCAGAAGAACAGACCTGGGAGAGAGACAATTCACAGCCCTTGAAGGGAGCTCCAGTCATTGGGGCAGAGAATCCCAAGGTCCCAGGAACCCGAAGTACAGTCTAAGGTCAGGAGGTGGGCTACCACAGGAGGAGGTGTGCAGTCAGGGAAGAGATCTCTAAAGTGTGGACCCTAACACAGGAGCCCTCTTGCCCAGGGCTAAGGGCAGTACTGGGGCCGTGTGTCTGAATGGACTCAAAAAAATAGACTTCTGCTCTGGTCACCTCCTTCGAGAAAACTTCACACACACTTCCTCATTCACAGACATTCACACTCCCCCAAGCTAATTTAGAAGCTGCCTTCTCCCCTCCTCCACAGCATTTATCGCATCACAAAATAATTGTGTCTGGTGCTTAGTGTATTCAATAAACTGAATGACTGCATAATTCAATGAATCGGTAAATCAGGTACTAATGCAAGGAAATCCTGTTTATATTTTTCTCTCATCCAATATCATCGCATGCCAGGAGTAGGATTAAGCAGGCTAAATCCAACAGAAAACTACTTTTTCTTCTGCATCTTCATGTATTCATTCATGTATTATAGATAATTTGAAGTATATGTGTGTTCATGAATATGCATGGTGTAACTAAAGGACTGATTTTCATGAGGGAAAGTAACTGTAGCGATTTTTAGTCACACTCTGTGACTGTTTTTTAACTAGAGTGTAAATGATCTGGAAGAAATCTTAAGAATCATCTAGTTAATCACTTCACAGATAAAGAAACAGCATCAGAGTGAACAAATAACTTGACCAAGCTCATAGAGTAGTCTGTGGCAGAACTAGGATAGAATCCAGTTCACCCGATTGTCGTCTTACGCATTTTACAGTGTAGATCTGCTAGGTCTACACTTTCCAATATAGTAGCCGCTAGCCACATGTGGCCATTTAAACTGAAATTAAATAAAATTTAAAATCCAGTTTCTAAAAGTGGCGCTAGCCACATTTCAGGTGCTCAGTAGTCGCATGTGGTTACTGGCTACCTACTGGATTGGGCAATAGAGACTATTTCCACTGTTCCAGAAAGTTCTGTTGGGTAAGGCTGGTCTAGATAGGAAACAGAACTGGACAGTAGATGAGTACATATTAGAGTTCTAAATTTAAGTCTTCCTTCTGCTGGTCGTAGGATATTTAAATTTTAGCAGTTAGTGTTTCTTAGCATTGTTGATTTAAAATAGCAAAAGCACTTGTACTTTACTCAGTGGAAATATTTTTTACTGAGCATAGTGTAGGGTGACAGGCCTTCATGAACCATAAATTTGTTTCCTTTATGGTACACTAGGGAAGTATGCTTAATCACAGAGGGCAGAGGAAGCCTGTTAATTTTTCTTTCTTTACGGGTCATTTCCATTTTGGATGCAGCAAGGAGAAACAGTTTATTAAATATTTAGAAGGGATGGATTGAACTAATTTGAGCCTTGGATATTTGGTAAGAGGTGATAGAATCTCTGTTTGGGGACCTAATCAGAACATAGATTCTCTAATACCTAGATCCGTCTTTCATCTGCTGGTGGTAGTTAATATCCAATATTTAGTCTTGGGTCCTGGTTTCCTCAAGTGGTGAGAAAAATGTATGGCTTCTTTAATTTCCTGAGCATTTAAGAGACCTCCAATAAAGAGGTCAGAGCGTCACGATTTGGGGAAACACCAACAAATGAATCATCCAGGTTTAATATTTTCCCCAAAAAGTCAGCACATGAGGTAGAGAAGTCAAAAAGAATGTATTCTTTTAAAAAATTAATGACTGCATTTAAAACTTTTCATCAAATATTCATGAATTCATATAATAACATGTCATCGTATTGATAGGCTCTGAAGGAGACCTGTTTTAGAGGAACTTCTTCAAATAATAGAAATTATGGAATGATATTATTGAAACAGAAGAAAATCCCAGATACTTAAATGGAAACAACTGCCTCAAACCTGAGAACTTTAAGGAGAAAAATAGAATGATGTCTAACTTCCCACCAGAAGAGCTTGTCTATGTATCTTCTAAATAGATGATGTTGGATGACTCACCCTAGTATTTTGATTCCATTAGGTACTACTGTGATGTAACCATTTTATTTCATAATATCATTATTTATATAGACTAGAAAAGTTTTGCTTTATATCTTTTTCAATTTGATTAAAAGTTTTAGATGGCCATCTTAAAAAAAAACAGAACACTGAGAACTCTTTCCAGTGATCAGAAGTAAGATAGCTAGAGTTGCAAAACAATGGAGGAAATTCGGTAAATGGAATTTAATAATTTTCATATTTATTAATTCATTGTTTCAGTGTAGCCAATAATGATTTATTTGCTAGGCACTGCTATGTAGGTGCTGAGGATGTAGAATATATGGCCCAAAGAATTTGCTGCCTAGTCAAGTAGATTTGATAAATATGTAAATATATTAAAATACAGCCAGTTAAAATGTGCTAGAGAAACACAGAGGGCAAAAACAAGCTCTGCCTGGGTGCATTGGAGAAGGTTCACAAAGGAAGTGAGTTATGGCTGCTGAGCCTCGAAGAATGTTTAAGACCTTTGCATGAAGGCTAATGGGAAACTGCTTGGGAAAGATGATTCCATGTGACTGAAGACAGAGTCCATGGAGGACTTGAAACAAGAGATAAGGCTCTCCCATCTCAGCTCTGTCCTGCTCTTTTCTTGTTTATGCTACGTTCCTTCATACCCAGTTCAGCTAAATCATTGGCTTTTACGCTGAAAACATATCAGCACACTCTCTTACATTCTAAACATTTCCCAAAAGTTTCTCGTTTGGCATTTCCACACACTTAAGCTATGGAGTCTGAATCTTGTAAAACATCATTTGAATTATACTCCAGACTCACGTATAATAGTGGCTAGAGTTTATGTTTCTTGACCCTCACTCATCAAACATCCAAGGAGAACGTGGAATTTTATATAAGTACATCTTAAATGAATCCTTCTTAAGTAAGACAAGTTTCCATTATTTATTTCAAATTTCCTCTTACCCTTTATAAACCAAGTTGTATTTTATGATCTTGTGACCAGGTTAGTAGAGCTTTCAAAAGGTTATAATTAAAGTCTGCTGCACCAAACCCTTGAGAAAGTCTGATACTAACATTTTATGACTCCAATAAGTTAGATTATACGTGTTATCATTTTTCCCCGTGGGAACAGACTTTAAAAAGTATTTTCTTCATTTTACCTAACTTTTATTAAATCTTGGAAAAATTCTTAACTCAAAAAGGAAATAATTTTAAATGGCTTAAGAGATTGGGGCTTTTATTCTCCCCTTCACAGATGGACCACCTCTTTTTTGTTCCCTGCGTTTTTTATTACAGAAGCTGGTTGTATATTCTTGCATCCAGAAATGACCAGCAGCTTTTAGAGCTTTGAATTTTACTGTTAGCCATCAGGGACAGAACAGGAACTATGTCCGCCCCCTGCTCACACAGAACATCATTTCCTAATAGCAGGCAACCAGAACTTGCCTTAAAACACCTCCCAAGAGACATCCTAGAGCACATCATTTAGAAACTCTGCATTCTGTTTAAGTAATTAATACCTCAATCAAATTTCTGCTAACATCAGTAGTCAGAAAAATTCATTAATTTTTTTTCCATTCCATGATCTATCAAACAAAAGACTTTTTAATTAAAAGTGTTATTTTTACAAGCTGGAAAGTGCAGCCAATGCATAATGGTTATAGAAACATCCATTTCTTAGCTGCCTGCTTTGAAGATTAACATGGGTTGATAATTCTACTTACTGTTTGCATGATGGCTTTTGATATGCATTAGAGACCTTAGACCTACATCCACATCCGTGACACTCTCCGCGTCAATGAGACCATGTAATCAAGATGATTTTTGCTTTGCCGTTTTAATATAGAAGCCATGAATTGAATTCCTCCACTCACTCTTGCACTTAGAGGTAATCTAGAGGCTGTAAGAATAGGCCAGGGACTTCCCTGGTGGTGCAGTGGTTAAGAATCCACCTGCCAATTCAGGGGACACAGGTTCGATCCCTGTTCTGGAAGATCCCACATGCCGTGGAGCAACCAAGCCCGCGTGCCGCAACTACTGAAGCCCATGTGCCATAACTACTGAAGCCCACACACCTACAGCCGGTGCTCCGCAACAAGAGAAGCCACCGCAATGAGAAGCCCGTGCAGCTTCTGTGTATGATAAAAGACATGTAGAGTGAAGAAAGAAGTAACCTGACAATCACAACATTGTTGGTAAATTCTGGGAAAGAAGTGCTGTCATAGGGGTGCTTTGGAAAACAAAAGAAGGCGACCTAGCCCCAAAGGTGGAGGCACTGAGCCCTGAAATATGGAATGAGTGGAAGAGACAGGACCAGAGAGAAGAAGCCCATTAAAGGAACAGACAACCAGAGGTGCAGAGGTGTAGAGATGAGGAAGCATGGCTTATGTGGCAAACTACAACTGTTACAAAAGCTTGAACTTTTCTCTCAAAATCCATGGAAAGCCATGGAAGGCTTTTTCAGCTGAGGCAAGGTAGAAACCTGTAAGCCTTTTAGAAAGCTCCCTCGGGCAGCACTGTGTAGAAAGGGTTGAAGAAGACTGAAAACACAGTGGCTTTTAGATGCGTGTCACAGTAGCTTAGGTGAGAGAGAAGCGGGTTGGACAAGAGCATGGTAATGCAGCTGAAGAAGAGGACAGACTGGAGAATGTTCCTGAGTAAGTATAGTATCTGGTGCACCCGGAGGCGGAGGAATAAACGATCACTCTCAGGCCCGAGTAACGCGCTTTTAGTAAAGGCAGTCACCAAATGGGAACTATAGTATTTCTTTAACTTACTTGACTGCCATATTCTACATAATATTTTCCATAATCTTTAAAAATGGAATCTAGTGGGAGTGGGGAAAACAGGAAAGAAAATCAGTACACTGTGTAATTTCCTACCTGTTTAGAACTTTTAAGTTTTCATAGCTCTCCATAGTCTTTTCTGAAAGACCATGAAAATTAGGTGTAAACATTTATCTGCAGATAAGTGATGTCGTTACTCCACACTTAGAACTTTTCGGTGGCTCATTTGGTTCTTATCTTTTGAATAAGGTTATGTCCATTGTGCAAAATCCTTTAATGAAAAAAGTTAATACATTCTACATCACCCAGAGCCTATACTGAAATGAGTACATTTTAAGGTTTAAATTATAATTTAACGCTTCTGGAGTTAAACTTAAAGAAATATAGTTTAACATGTTAAGATTCTGTATATTACACAGTTTCCAATCTTGAGACATATACAAAGAAATGATTACAGAAAATAAAAGGGACCAGATTATTCTCATCTTAATTGGTCGTCTGCAAAGTATATGCAAATATAAAAGTGCCCGCCAAGAAAATACCTAAGAAAGGAGCAATTCATCGATTGATAAAAATGGACTAAAAAGATTGACTCTTTGGTTTGGAAGACTATTTGATTCAAACTTTTTAAGACATGGGGATAACAATAATGGAATTATTTTAGAAATCTTAGAATACTAGAACAACTAGTTTTAATTTTAGGAATAATAAGATACACTAGCTTGACAAGTGAATAATGAATATATGACATTCTTCATCCAAGTCATTATTCAGGCTGAGAATATAAGTAAGTTTAAGAAAGATTAGATAAGTCAGTCAGTGGTTCTATGACATTTACCCATTCCTTTATAAATTTGTATTTGTACTAGAAACTACAAAAGTACTCAAATGTAGACATCTTAACCAACTGGTAGTAGCATACCCTAACTTCAAAATCAGTTTTTGATCAGTGAAGCTTTCATTTGTAAGCTTAAATCTATGACCACAATGTCACAGATATATAATGGGATTATTAATCAGAGAATGCTCAAAAAATATATACATGAGCAAAATATTGATCAAAATAGCTATTTGTGTGTGTGTGTGTGTGTGTGTACTTACTCGAATGTATGTCTGTGCCTTATATTCAACATTGCTTTTTCTCAGTTCCTCTCTAAAACAATGACACTATCTTTGGCTTGTTACCATTTTTCCTGCCAGCGAGATCAAAGGAGTATATGCACATTTTTGGTAGCTGAGGATATATCCTTGGCAACATAGTTATGAAAATTTATAAGATATGTATTCACAATTCAAAATTAATATTGTCTTTAAAACTGCTTTTATTTTTGGAGTTTAGCAAAAATGGCCGTAGTTTTCTAACAGTGAGAAAAATCATATATTTATTTTTTAGAGCCATCCTTTGACTTTTTTTAACTATTGTGTTAAAATATACAACTAATGTAATTTCATAGATTTCAGAGTTGTGAGTAATGTTTCTAAATCTCTGACTTACTGTGGTCATGCAGCAAAGACCAGATTAGAAAATACCAGATATGTTCATCTCTAGTTAAAACATTTGGTTTAAAATTTGCTCTCATTTTAACCTGAAATATTCCCTTCCAGGGTTATACATCAATGTAATGAAATGCCCAATTTTAGTGAACAATACTTTTTCAAGTGGCAGTTAGGTTTATAGTGGGAAACAAACCTGTTTGCATTGAACATATACATTCTCAGTCTAAACATTGAATTAATGTACTTTTTGTTATATGATTTCCTCTCTAACATCAACATTTTAAAAAGTGGAATACTCTGGAGACACTAGGAAAAATGGAATCATAGGCAATGATAAAACCCAAGTCTTTTCTTCACTCTCAGATCTCCTATCACTACAGCTTCCAAATTCTGCCTTTACTTAGCATTAACATTCACTTCCCAAACAATTTACCCAAGTAAGGAAATGATTACACATGTTTATGTGCTAAGGGGAAGGAACCGGTGCAGAGTGGGAGGCTCTGATACAGATGCAGGGATAATTGATTGAGAAAGAGCCCTGAGGGCGAAGGCAAGGATGGATTCCAGAGTCTACTGGATGCATTTGCCCAGTGGGAGGAGAGCATCTTCCTCCTCTGATATAGTAAGGAGGGCCACATGGGTTTGAGTTGATGAGAGACATGATGTTGGGGGAATTTATGCCTGACAGCCTCTGTGTTCTCTGCAAAATCTAAGACGGGGAGAATTTTAAATTGAAGGAGTGAGATAAGCGGAGAAAAGGTCAGACCACACAGATAGATGAGATAACAAGCTCATTAAGAAGGTTGAGTAAATTGAAAAGGAATATATATGGCAAAATCTTAACAATTGTTACATATAAGTGATGGATACATGGGTGTACATTATATTACTCTCCCTACCCTTTATTATGTTTTAAATTTTTTGTAATAAAAAGGGAAAAAGAAAAGAATTCAGTTTCTTGCAGTTCCTAGGCTTGTAGGCCAGTATTAATGTTTTCATATGTCTAACATTCGATGTCCTTGCCTTCAGTGTCACCGAGTCAATAAAACTACATCCTACATTTTAAAAAAGGAATCTATAAAGGTGATATTCACAGTGCACTTTCAGTAACCTAAAGCTGATTATATGAGGAAATTGTTAGTCTTCCTGTGAGGATTACAAAATAATTTATGAGGAACAGATTCTCTGAATGTTCCTAAATGTTGTGTATTTTTAATTAAAAAAGTATGCATGACCAATTCTTCCTCTGATTACCACACTAGTCCTTTTTTTATGTTATAGTCTGAATGTAAGATGCTGATTAACTGAAATGTCACACATTAAAAATAAGCTAGCCGTTAGTTTAATGTAATGGAATAAAGAGCTTTTTACATGGAATGATAGAGTACCTGTAACTTTGTTAAAATATACTGAAATTAAAAGTATTTTTGAAAGAATTGGAAGAAAAGTGCTTAATATTTTTATTTAAAAGAGACATCAAAAGTCAGAATTACAGCTCTCTTTGTGCTCTTTTCTACCATCCCAAAGCATGCCTCGCTCTAAATAAAGCCAACAGAATTCCAACACTGACTTTGTGGTCAAAAAATTGCTAAACCTCAGAACTGCCACATTTCCATTTTAAATGTAAATATTCCCATTCGTCTTCCTAAATATTACATTTCTTCTCCTCTCCTCCCCTGCCCCAGTGTCACAGTTTATGCAACAGCTGACAGCATCTTTTGTTCCCTTTTCTGGTGCACACTACATGCCACAACTGACCTTGGCATCGCCTAGTTTGTAAACAAGTTTTTGGGCAGGTCAGTTGGCCACATTTCATAAGAGGAAGAATAGAGCAAAACATGGTTCTTTGTAATGCCATTCGATGACTTCCTTTGCAAATCTGCTTCCTGAAGTTTTGCAGATGCAGAAGTCATAGAACGTGTCAGTGTACTGAGAACCGCGTTGCATTTTAAGTGCTTCTAGTAGCAACATCTCCAGCCTTCTATATGAGACTGATGTGATAGATTTGCAGGTATCTGAAGAAACAGATGCGCTGGAATGGCAAAGATTCTTTCTGTTTCGTTTTAGTTGAAATCTAGTTGATTTACAATGTTGTGACCCTTTTTTTTTAAAGGAAAAAATCAGAATCCTACTGCATATGCTTAATGTTCTTCAAAAGAGAACAAGAGAGAAGAAAAGACCCATTGTGCACTTCCAACCGAAAATTTTCATTTTCCTTGATGTACAAAACATCACCATATTTCAGCATGACAAATATCAATAGAACCTTACAGAATAGGACAGTTTTAATCAGTCATTTAAGTTTAAATGGTTGCAATATTATGTTTATTGAATTGTTTTTCTTTTCCTAGGGTCCTCTGGGGTCTCCAGGACAAAAGGTAGAGTATAAATAATACTGTGAAGGTAATTATACTCCCATCGCCTAATGGCTAGTCAGAGAAGTGAATGGAATTAGCTACTGTAAGTCATGCCAAAGCAGTCTGGTTTGTGGATTCTGCTTTCTAAAAATACGGTCATGTAATGTTAGCCATTAGATTTCTAATCGACTCCATTATAGAAAAGTCAATAAATCCAGAGCAGACTCTTTTTAAGCTGTTTGCCAAACTTGTAGGTTATTGAGGTTTTAATTCAAATCCTTGTAAAACATCATGAGAAAACTTAGAATGTGAAGGGTCATAAGACATTGCAAATTAATTGCATGGTCTTGCACAAATATGTGATTGTTAAATGACTGTTAGACCAGAACAAAGGACATTCTTGTTGCTTGGTGGCTATATTTAAGTGGTCCACTAGTGTCTTCCTTTGCTGAGGTAGCCCAAAAACTGGCTTCCTGACTGTCATTTCAACGTTATCCAGAGCCGTCAGAATTGACCCTTTACATTCTGATGGAGAAGGTCTAGCACTTCTAAAATTACATCAGTACATCAGTAGCAGGTAGATGGCCCTTTGCCAATAAAATATCACTAAGTCCCCATTCCCCATCACACCTCCCACCCCATAAAGATGACAAAAAAGAATATTTAGCCTGCGGAAAACTAAAGAAAATAATTGTATTACAACAGGTGGAAAAGTGATTATTCTTTATCTTTGGAATCCATCAAAGTTAGAGATGTTTTATCCCCCAAGCTTGGGCATGTGGCATCTGTTGAAACATAATCCCACAAACCAAGTAAAAGCCAATGCGTTGTGAGACAACTTGTGTATAGGAACAATTTGTCCTTAGCAATAATGTCTCTATTAAGTATGGTGTGAAATTGTAAAGCTACCCTAATCCACATGCGACCAGGATGAAATTACTGCCTCAGGCTTCGGGAAGTCCTTTAATGAGCCACTCAATATAATCACCAAGAAAGCACTAAGGAACTTGCTATCTCAATTTGTTTTGCATGTACTGACTATATTTTTAATAAACTTTATTTTTTAGAGCAGTTTTAGATTTATAATTACTATTTTAATTTTTTTCCATTATTCTTAAAGAAATTTAATATTATACAGCTACTAAGAAAAATCTGTTTTCTAGTGCTAAACAAAAAAATAAGCACATCCTATTTAAAAATGGTTTCTACAGAGCCTCAAAGGAAGGTGCGTGAAGGGAAATCACTATTTGAAAACATTTGTTAATGTTTCTGTATCCAGTTAAATGTCAGATTTTCTCAGGTAGTAATTAGCTTTCTGATTCTCAGTTCAACCACCTATGTCCAATCATTGTAATCACCCCAGCACATGTGTGCACACTTCCAAGCATGCGTGCACATACACACACACACACTTAAGGTAATATTTTATGTGTAGAAGTTGTGTTGTTCCTAGCTGGTGTTTACCATTTGCAACATCCTTTCTAGTCTACTTTGGAAGATGTATTCACACTCATGTGGTTTAAACACACTCCCTGAGAGTCTCAGGGAAATGCTTTCAAATACAACAAATTTGAGTTTACAACATGAGTCCGTCATTTGTCTAACTGTGGAGCAAGTGGGTGTTATTTTAATTACCTTTCATTTTATGTTATTTAATTTCATGAAATTCAGGAGTTACTGCTACTGCTAGGCTTTTTCCAGATGAAACTAAGCATATTTAATTCTCTTTTTTTAATATTTGTTTATTTATTTGGTTGCGCTGGGTCTTAGCTGCAGCAGGTGGGCTCCTTAGTTGTGGTTCCAGGGCTCCTTGGTTGCGGCAGGCAGGCTCCTTAGTTGCAGCATGCAAACTCGTAGTTGCAGCATGCATATGGGATCTAGTTCCCTGACCTGGGATCAAAGCCGGTCTCCCTGCATTGGGAGCGCAGAGTCTTATCCACTGCGCCACCAGGGAAGCCCTGGCAAGTTTAATTCTTTTGTGTGTGTGTGTGTGTGTGTGTGTGTGTGTGTGTGTGTGTGTGTGTGTTTACATATTTATTTATTTGTAACATCTTTATTGGAGTATAATTGCTTTACAATGGTGTGTTAGTTTCTACTTTATAACAAAGTGAATCAGCTATACATATACATATATCCCCATATCTCCTCCCTCTTGCATCTCCCTCCCACCCTCCCTAGGTAGACACAAAGCACCGAGCTGATCTCCCTGTGCCATGTGGCTGCTTCCCACTAGCTATCTATTTTACATTTGGTAGTGTATATATGTCCATGCCATGTTTATTAAAAGCACCCAAATTTAGAGCTATGTGGCCTTCTGATAGCTCTAAATCTCAATTTATGATGTGAATTTCTTTAAAATCATATTAGCATTAAGTAGATATTTACAAACGTGGTTAAATTTAACTTAATGGTTTTTGGAAAAGCTTGATGAATCTGTTTACATTATTGTATATTTGAACACGGTAGATAAGATCTGAAAAACAGCCTCCCAGACATGTTTTTAGCAAGGTAAAGTTATGGCTGACATAACTGATACAATATAAATTTAGTATTGAAATATTTTGTGATTATGATATCAATTTATTTCAATCATGTGTCTACTCAGGGTTCTGTTGGAGCACCTGGAATTCCAGGGATGAATGGGCAAAAGGTGAGTTCTATAGAATATACTACTTTTGATCATTTGGAGAGGATTAAAATCACAAAGTTTTTCTAGCCAGTAATGTTGGTAATAAGTTTATGTGCTCATAAAAATATTACATATACTTTTAAAATATAGGAATATTATGGGGCAAATGATCAAATTAGTTTAATTTTTAAACTAGTGCATTAAATAGCCAGAAACTCTTAGAAAATTTTCCATTTTATTTTGGTATGTATGAGACACAACTATATGTTTCTCATAAATATATTTGGAGTACAAAACATGCTGTGTTTAACATTAATTGTGATAAAATGCACTCTGGTTTATTCTTGTCATGGCAGGCTAATATACATTATTTCTTTCATTAACAAAAGTTATTCCTACAGAGGGACCCTGTTGGAATCTTGTGAATTCAGAAGCAAGCTGTTTTTACTGTTAAGCAAAATTAGGAGTTAGACTTGCTAAGCTCTTTATTGTACTGTTAATAATGAAGGGAAAAAATGTAAGGAAAAAAGAACCCACAGCTCTGCATAGACATATCTATGTGCCTGTGTACATTTATTTGTGCAACGTACTTGCAGCTGGACAAAGCAGCTAGCTGTATCCCACAGGTGGATCTGATATTCTGTGCTCCTCAACACTGCTGAGATTCCCTTCAATCTGGAACTTCTGCAGAGACCAGGAAAGCCATTGTGGTGGCTACCAAAGCCGCTATCTGGGCCCATCTACCAGGAGCCAAAGAGCTGAGCTAGGGACTTTCCTGTCTCCCTCAGAGCTTTTGGACTGGCCCTTTGGAATCCTGTGGCTCATCAGCTTGTCTTCCCAGAGGACTTTAAATCCATGCACTCTGAATTGATTTCTGAAATCATAGGGAGCCCAACCCTTACAGACTTCCTTGTGACCTCTCCCATGTTGTCCACATTTTCTTCTCCAATGAGACATAAACAATAACAATTTAAAACCTACTGAGTGGCTAAGAACATGTGTCTGCCACTTAGAGACTGTGAATTTTGGCAAAGTCCTTGAATTCTCTGGCCTCAGTTTCCTCATTTGTAAAAGGGAGACGGTAGCAACTCCTACCTAATAAGGTTAATGTGAGGCTTAATGAGGAAATAGACATAAAGCCCTTATGACCATGTTTGATATTACTATTAAACTTCTCCTTCATCTCATTTTAGTGAAATTCTGGAAATTTGATTGACCTATGTTTTTGGGTTTTTTTTTAATTTATATTTATTTATTCACTTATTTTTGGCTGCGTTGGGTCTTTGTTGCTGCCCGCAGGCTTTCTCTAGTTGCAGCGAGTGGGGGCTACTCTTCGTTGCAGTGCGCGGGCTTCTCATTGCGGTGACTTCTCTTGTGGTGGAGCACAGGCTCCAGGCGCGCGGGCTCAGTAGTTGTGGCTCGCGGGCTCTAGAGCACAGGCTTAGTAGTTGTGGCACACAGGCTTTGTTGTTCTGCGGCGTGTGGGATCTTCCTAGACCAGGGCTCGAACCCGTGTCCCCTGCATTGGCAGGTGGATTCTTAACCACTGTGCCACCAGGGAATCCCTTGACCTATGTTTTAAGAGACTCTCTTTTTCCAGAATTTCTCAATTCCCAAGTGAAATTAGTGTTGTCAGCCAAATCTTATGGTAGCCTGTGGTCCACAAATCAAATACTGGGCTAGTTAAATGCCCATGTCACAGCCCTATTTTCCACTTGGTAAAATGTATATCCATTCGCTTCACAAATCCTGGTAAAGACAGAAGCTTAACTTTCTATTTAGAATATTGCAGCTTACGGAGGGAAACATAAGCAAAAATTTGAAAGTGTATTCATTCTCTGAAGAATTTGAAAACTGTGTAACTCAAGATAATATTTAGAAAGGACAAAATAGGCATATAACATAAATGCTGTTTTTAACATTTGGTGAAAAACAAAACTTGTATGCCTAAGGTTAATGTTTCGCTTTCTCTTTTTCTTTTCTTTTTCCAACTTTGAGACAATCGTGAAAATTCGTAGAAACCTTTAGCCTGAAACAAAACAACTTTAAAACTGTCACATATATGCTTGTGAAGACTGCATATTCTTTATTTTTGCAAAGGAAATATGCAATTTCCTTAGCAAGAGAAAGGAATGTGACATTTTCTTGTCCTACTCACCAAGTTTAACTTATATTTCAAGGAAATACACAGTTAATATTTGCAGTTTTATGTCTTGTTATACATCTTTATAGCATTTTTAAAGTGTTTTCTGTAAAACCTAGGGAAGCTAAATGATTTCATACTTTTATGAAGGTATCAGCAAAGTGTAGTTCAAGATTTTTTTTTCCTACTCCATAGAACTTAACTAAAACTTTGTGTTAATCCTAGCCATTATCTAACATTTGTAATACTTGTTACATCATCTTTAGGACAATAAGGTGCAAAAACATGAGTCCACTGAAAAAGCAGATCATTTAGACAGTAAAAACAAAGTTGAAAGTGGAGTAATAATTCTATACTTAAACCTATGAAATGTATCTTGGTTCTCTAGAATTTATTTTCCAGAAAGAGAGCTTACAATGACATTAATCATTTTTTAAAGCACCTCGATGTCCTTAAACTGTCATAAGAAAAAAAATTTTTTGCACATCACAATTTCACTTTTTCCAAAGAAGTACTTTTGATGCTTAGAAGATCATTTTCAAGTAATGGTTAAGGATCAATATGATTTCTAAGCCATCAGGAACATGGCAAATAACAACTAGAAAATCAAAAGATTTCTCTCTTGTAAAAACAAAGAAACTGGTTTAAGCAAATATTTTGTTAGTCTACCCCTAAAATATTTCCCATCCATTCAGATTGACAAAATTGGTGTTTGGCTTTGGCCAATAACTTGATGATGACATTTTTTTTTACATTATTTTTCTTTAAATTTTGGTCGACTTGATTGCTAATCTGAATATTTCTTATTTGTGTAATGGTCCTCCAGTTCTTCAGATCGTACTGGGAAAAAAGACTTACATAAGCAGTAACGTGGCATTCAATTCCAATCTAGCCCCTTCTGGCATCACAATCTATCAAGGGCTACTAAGCACCCTTCTCTGAAAAGTGGGAGGTGGTGTGGTATGTGGTCCTTGCAGTCCGAGAGAGAAGCCTTCAAGTCCTTGTCCTTCTTCGGGCAGGTTACTTAAATGTTTCTAAGGCTCCAGTGTAACATATTAATATAGACTTTGCAGTATTAACTAGATAATGTATCTAAGTGAACATAATGTAGTAGGGGCTCAATAAATATTATCAAGTATCTGTAGTACTATCACACTTCAAGAATTTCAACAAATGAGCCCTAGGCTTACCCTCAAGAAGGAAGTGAAGCCAGTTGAATTTATGATGGGAAGAAAATGAAGATGCAAAGTCACACATGAAGGTAAAATATTTCTGTCTCCCCTGACTCTTTCTTCACTGATGCACCCCATTCCCAGTAGTTGGAATACAAATACTATAGATAAGGGAAAGAGAAAGAGGAAGACACATCTCACATTATTTCGGAAGCTCAGTCACCGGTGTGGGGTCGTGTAGGAGCGCTGACCTGGAGTTGAGATATTCTGTGCTCTTCCGCTTTGAAAGTTCCTCTTCCTCTCTAGGCTCCAGGCGGCTCCATTTGCAGAATGAGAGAAGGGGCTGTACTAATTTATTTCTAAGTCTCTAAGAGATACTGTGCATCCACAAAAAGTCACCCAAGTCTCTTTTCCAATTCAACCAGCTTCTAGCATCGTCTGTCTCCAGTTCTGAAAGCAGTTGTTTCCATAATTTGGACTTCTTCCCAATAGCCAAAGCAGTTAGGGTAAATGTAATGCTAGGTCTCACCTGAAAAAGTAAACTGTTGCCTTCTTTGCTTCTGGCTAATTGCACTGGGCACAAAAATTTCTGTAATTCTCATGAACAGATCTTGTTGGTTCAGAGATATTATAAACCTTTTATTTGTGCCCCTTCATTCATTCCCTCTCTCTCTCTCTCTCTGTCACACACACACACACACACACACTCACACACACACACACACACACACACACATGCATATATGAAGAGATGTATATCTGAATATTTGTCAATTAAACCCTACTTAGATACTGGAGAAGTGGGCTTTAAAATTATTTTGTGGTAGAAGCATTTTTTAGACTAAAGAACCCTTTGACAAAATAAATTGCTGTCTGTAATTTTTGTTTCTCTATATATTTATATATGTATTATGTATATAATTTGTGTTTGTATATATATTTATATATTATATATATTTAAATATATATAGATATATATATATCTATATATCAACTCTTAATAGGTGTTATTAGAACACTGCTTTTTTTCTACTCTTTTTACATTTTCACTTTAATTGGCATACATAAGAATAAATCATCATTATGACAATATATTTGAATAGCAAGCAGTGCCCAGCACTGTGTAAATGCCATAGGGGAAAAGATCTGGGGGTAATGATAGGGCACATTAAAGGTCTACTTTGTGCAGCTGTCACATCCTTGTCTCTGTTACCATAAAATTAATGTTAAAGAGTTTCAGGATTAAAAGCAAATTATTTTGTCTAAGCAAGTTAGAATTTTTCTGAGGATCCAGATTCATAGTTTTGCTTCCAAAGCAAAAGATAAATATCACATGATCTTGTTTCATGTATTTTTCAAATACTTTCTATAGTTTATTATATTTAAAACTTCACAATACAATATAAATAAAATATTGATATTAGTGTATCATCTTGAATCTATCCCAGATAGCTGTATGATTTTTAAGTAACATTAAAATTTAATTAGTTTATAGCTGTGGTATTAAGAGTTCCTTTTCATCTCTTATCCATGAGTCTCACAGTTCTCCACTGACATTAATCCTCACAGCATACTTCTAATGGCATTTTTATTGTAAGTATATTTAGAGAACAGATAAATGGAAGCTCTCAGACTTCCAAAGGTCAAGCTGTTGATTCAAGTCTATACAGTGAGCTATACACAACGAACTCAATATTTTTTATCCCTTATTCACTTTCTGTAACCACTAAATGAACTCTTTTCTTTTGCTACCTTTGACTTTATCATTAAAATGTCTGAATTAAATTCCTGAAGGATTTAAGTATGTTGTAGTTCTGATTATATCCTGACTAGGTAGCATAAATTTACCCAGTGATCTATTACCCAATATATTTATAACTTTCCAATTTTAGACTTTAAGAAAAGATATAGCTAGTAAATGAAGTGATTGATGTTTGATTCCAGATTAATTGATAGTTTAGGGAAATTGTCTTACAGCAATTTAATACTTTGCAGATTAAAGTTGAGAGTTAAATTATTTTTATTAATTTTTCTGCCTTTTGAAGTTAGTGACTATGTGCATTAGAATTCTAAGAATACATGACTGTGTTTTCTCTGGTAACTATGATAATAGAATGCTTTCTATCTTCTTGAAGAAACATCATCACTTTCCTATTACAGGATATTTCTCTTTTTTCCAATTTTATTGAAATATAATTGGCATATATCACTGTATGATTTTTAGGTATATAGCATAAAGGTTTGACTTACACATATAGTGATATGACTACCACAATAAGTTTAGTTGACATTCACCATCTCATATAGATAACAATAAAAAGAAATGGAAGAAAAAAAAAAAGAAAAAAGTTTCTCCTTATAGTGAGAACTCTTAGGATTACTCTCTTAACTTTCATATACATCATACAACAATGGTAACTATAGTTATCATGTTGTACATTACATCTTTAGCATCTTATAATCCAAAGTTTGTACCTTTGGGGAAGGTCACCTCCCTGAAGTGGTCACCTTCTGTCAATTCCTACTCTACCCAAAACCTCCAAGCCCCAACCTCTGGGAACTACAAATCTGATCTCTTTTTCTGTGAGTTTGTTTTTTTGTTGTTTGTGTTTGTTTGTTTGTTTAGATTCCACATAAAGGTGAGATCATAAAGTATTTTTGTCTTTCTCTGTCTGACTTATTTCACTTAACATAATGCCCTAAAGGTCCATCCGTGTTGTCACAAATGGCAGTATTTCCTCGTTTATTATGGCTGAACAATATTCCATTGTATATGTATATACACCATAACTTCTTTATCCATTCATCTGTGGATGGACACTAGGGTTGTTTCCATGTTTTGGCTATTGTAAGTACTGTTGCTGTGAACATGGGGTGCAGGTATCTTTTCAATTTAGTGTTTTCATTTCCTTTGTATATATTCCCTGAAGTGAAATTGCTGAATCATGTGGTAGTTCTATTTTTAATTCTTTGAGGATCCTCCATACTGTTTTCCATAGTGGATGCACCAATTTACAGTCCCACCAACAGTGCACAAGTGTTCTCTTTTCTCCACATCCTCATGAGCTTTTGTTATCTCGTGTCTTTTTTGTTGATGGCCATTCTGACAGGTGTGATGCGATATCTCATTGTGGTTTTGATTTGCATTTCCCTGATGATTGGTGATGTTGAGCATCTTTTCATAGTGCCTGTTGGCAATTCATATACAGGATCTTTCATATAGTAAAATCACATCATCCCTGAGTTCTATACATATATTCTCGGGCATTTTTATATACGAGCTTACTCTTAAAGGGACTTTTCACTCAATTTTACTTGTTGAGTGAAACAAAAGCTATTTCTGTTCTTTATATAATTAATTTTAAGTTCTTTTACAAGGAGATAAAAAGTTGGTTGAAAGAAGTACTGTAATGCTGGCTTGAAGTAAAGCAACTATAGTAATTTTTTTTAAAAAAAAACACTTTCCCCCTGACTTCATTTAGTCTAAAGGGTAATATTGGGAGAGGGAAGACTAAGTAGTTGAGGAAATGGTGTTGGTGGGGGAAGGGGTGTGAGAGGAAGGAAAGCTGATCACAGACTGTTGCAAAACAAAGCAACAAGGGAAATGTGTTTGAATGAATTATGACATCATCAAGTCCACTTATTTTCCATTTTAGTTGAAAAGACACTATATTTTATAGATGAGATCACCAAAATATTATTTACCAGATCTGATTAAACTGCATATATAATCTGGTGATTTTTTAAAAAAAAACTTACCTTAAACGTTTTCATTGATTTATTCACCAGTTCCTTCAATCTTCCATTCAACAAATCTTTTTCAGCCTTTACTACTAAGTACAAGGCACCTTCTGAGCACGGACATTAATGTTGTCTCTGCCTCATGGAATTTCAGCCTGTGGTGAATAAGGACATTATATGAAGTTATACTAAAGATCTGTTAAATGACAATGCTGTTAAGTACTACAGCGGAGGAGCACAGGACAGCCTGGCCTGGTGCAAAAGGGTCAAGTAGTGCTTCCCTGAATAGGCGACTTTAGGTGCAACTCAGTGAACAGCAGTTGGTAAAGGGAAGAGAAAATATCACTACGTTGCAGTACTTACAGTTCAAGTTAGACAACCTTGGTCTTAGAATTTTGTTCCTAAAACACCATATTATTAACCACTTTAGGGTTTTTGTATTCATCTTGGACTACTTTTTTTTCCAAGTTTCTTACCGCTAAAATAGTAAGTCAATATAAATCACAGAGCCTGTTCTTGTATCATTAGATCTGGTCTCTGAATGACATTCTTGATTTTGAAATTTGCATTAAAAATAAGGCTGCAATGAAATAACTTATTGTGACAATCATAACAGCTTAACATTTACCCAATTCCATCTCTTTGATACTAGGCCACATTGCCAAGGGCATAGGAACCATTACCCAATTACGAAACAGCATCAGTGGGGTTAATTTAGGAGAAATTGAATTTCTTTCAGGATCTTCTTCTCTGTCTTCTCTGCCCAATGCAGAGAATAGAAGAGTGCAGTATGTAACACTAACATGTATTTAGCATTTACTAACTGCCGGGCACTGTCCTAAGTTTACCTCACTTATTCCTCACAGCAATTCTATGAAGTGGATACTATTATTATCTCCATTTCATTAATGAGGAAACCAAGGCGCAGAAAGGATATCTTTCCCAGGGTCACAGGTATTTGCGGTAGAGTTCAACTTCAAAGCCAGTTTGTTGGCTCCAACTGTTAAGAGTGTGGATTTTTAATTCAGAAAATTCCATCTTTGCTGTTCAGTATTATGTGTGATCTTGGACAAGTTACTTTCCTTCTCTGAGCTTTAGTTTCTTCATCTGTCAAATGAAGATTGTCGTGTTCACCTCAAAGTTTGTTTTTGTTTGTTTGTTTATTTGTTTTTTCACCTCAAAGTTTAATTGGACAAAATAAAGGAAGTATAGAATGTTAACTGTTTATTTTAAAACATTATTAAAAAAGAGCAGACTATTTTCCACTTTGAATTGGGGGCATTAAGAACTCCATGACTCAGAAACCTCCTGGGTGTATAAGTGAATGTTAGTAAGAACTATTATCTCTTTCTACTACTTTTCACTGATCTTTGGAGTTTTTCCCGTTAAGACATAACCACTTACCATTTCTATGAATAATTAGGCACATCTCTTCCAAGTGAAAAGAATAATTTATCATTCAAACTATACATAGATTTATTATTAGGAACTATACTTTAGGAAAGAAGAAATTACCTGGGTTTTTAAACTTTAAGAAAGGGTGTATTATCAAGGGCACGTTATGTTGCAAGTCATAGAATACTTAACAGAACTAGTTTTTAAAATAAGGTATTTATTGGTCATGTAACTTGAAGGTCCAGCACTCATGCAGGCTTCAGCGTTGCTTTGTCCTGGCACCTAAACCTCATCACTAAAAACCCATTTCTTCCATCTTGTCACTCTGTCTTTCACGTTGCTGCCTTCACTCTAATTCCTACTCTCCTCTTGGTTGGAAGGTGGCTGCCAATCATGCCTGGGGCTTCATTCTTTCCTATCTACATCCAGAGAGTGAATGAGAGTCTTTCCCCAAACATCCAATACCACTTTTGAGTTTCTTTGTCATTGGATACACAGAAGTCCCCGCCTCTTCCTCATTCCTGCACTAGGGGAATATCAGATGCTGATTAGCTATTGCCACTGCAGTTCCTTTTCTAGCAGCCCTAGTCATGCACAAAGTTGCAATAAACACTAATTATCTAATTTACAAGGGATTCGTGTAAGACACGAGAGCTGAACAAAGTGTGTTGTATCTGACTTATCCCAGTCCTAGCATCCTCTTCCAGGCCACATACCCCCTTCATCCATTTTGATATTTTGTCTTCCTAAAACATGTCTTTATTCTTAATCTTTTCTTTCCATAAGAGTACACGCAGAGAACAATATCTCTGATACACATAAAAGAGACCCCCACCCCACACTGTGACATCATGTTCCCAAGCTGGTTTTTGGTGACTTTTGCACCTTTTATAAGTTATTTAAAAGGGAATACTGCACAGTGTTTCCCTTAGGCCCAGGCAGTGTTTCTCTTCACCCTCCTTTGTCCCTCTTATGTTGGGTCCGTCCCCACGGGGTGAAAAGTCCACAGGGCCAAGGAGACATGCCCACTCAAAGCCCAGATCCCTGCTTCTAGATCACAGCCCAGGTACCCAGAACTCAAGAATTCCTGCTTCTGTTGTGCTGGGTCTGCTTCCATTGCCCGTAGTGGCCTCTTCCCCAGGTCCATTTTCCCAAGGGTGAACCACACAGCTGGCGTGTGTGCCTGTACACCTGTGAGGGGCCTAGAGCAGCTATTGGTGGGGAGCTTTGGGCAGAGCTTGCAGGCCGTGGTGTCCACACGCAGCCCCAAAGTCCCTTCTTGATGAATAAGAGAACTGGGGTTGGGAAGAGAAGGGAAGACATTAGCAGGGAGGGTTGAGATGGGGGATCATCCTTGTGTACTTCTCCCTAGACCTTCACATTTTAGGGGTGTGCTCAAGGCAGATCATTCTTCTCCCCTGTAAATTTCATCCAGATAAATTCAACTTAGCTATTTTCTGTGACCCCTAAATTCTTAGCTATCTCTTTGCATTTGAATTTCTGTGTTCAAATTATATCTAGTACATTTCTGTCTACGTTAGCCGTACAAAAAACGTGAATAAAAGTGTTAACCACAAACTTATTTCTGAAATAGTCCATACTATAGCACTATTGATACAACTCTCATGTTTTCTTATTTTAGACATTTGTACTTTTTTTAAAAGCATAATGAAGGTTTGGTTATTAGGTTTAGTTTAGGTATTACTTTAATCAGTTTAGGACCCATTTCAGTAAATTATCTGAAATAGAATATTTTCATTAAGTTTCTGGCTGATAGAAGGGTCTACTTTTCTACTGTTATTCATATTACCAAGGTGGACAAAGAGATTTTAATTTTAGGGAGGGACTTTGCTGACTGGATAAACGAGACAAAACTCCCCTACAGGGATGCCCGTTCAACTCAACAGAAAGCTCAAAGAATTTTCTGTTTCTCTTTCACCAAGTAACAAAGCCTCTGCCTCCGGGAAAGAAACAGAAGAAGCATTAGGCATTGAGTACGCAAGTAGGAGCTAAAAACTACTGAATTGCTCCACATAAGAGACAGTGAAGCTGAATTCCCAGGATGGTTGAGGAAGGAAGGAAGGAAGGAGGAACGTGAGGTGGAAGGGGGAGAGAGGAGAAGGCAGAGAGATGAGGAAAGTCTGAGTGCTCTGTGATGGGACACCTTTCAGGAACCCCAGGTATTCAATCCTGAGCTCCCAAAAGACCTGAGGAGATGCAGACCTACTAGAGAATGGACTTGAGGACACAGGGAGGGGGAAGGGTAAGCTGGGACGAACTGAGAGAGTGGCATGGACATATATATACACTACCAAACGTAAGGTAGATAGCTAGTGGGAAGCAGCCGCATAGCACAGGGAGATCAGCTCGGTGCTTTGTGACCACCTAGAGGGGTGGGATAGGGAGGGTGGGAGGGAGGGAGACACAAGAGGGAGGAGATATGGGGACATACGTATATGTATAACTGATTCACTTTTTTATACAGCAGAAACTAACACACCATTGTAAAGCAATTATACTCCAATAAAGATGTTAAAAAAATTTTAATAAATAAATAAATAAAATAAAATGAGTCATGTCAAAAAAAAAAAAAAAAAGACCTGAGGAGAGTGAATTTCTTGAGGCAACTGGTGAAGAACCAACTGACCCATCTGAATTGGTCTGGGGCAAAACAGAGATGACACATACAGATGTAAGAACTCAAGCAGAGTAGTGGGAAAGCAAATCCTAGACTTCCATAGCTGGTGAAATCGGGACTTGAGGCAAGTTTAATCAGATGTCTGAGGAATCTTTCTTTATGCCACCACTGACATGTTTAGTCCAACAACAACTAATAATAATAATAAAATAAAGTTTAATCCTTTACATCTGGGAGACGGTAAGCATTTAATCTCCCTCCACACACTGCATAGAATAAAAGCTGAGCCCCACAGAAGCTCAAGCAATTAGCTCTGTGTCCCAGGACCAGAAGTAGAAAACGTGGGATTAGACTGGAGGCTTCCTGAAGCAGCTTTCTCATTTTTTGCAAAAATTAAAGACAAAAGAAACATAATAAATATGAATGAGTTCTTTAGACACAAGTTACTCAGATAGAGGAAACACAAGATGGGGAATCGGAAGACCTGGTTTCTAATCTCACATCTGCCTCTTTGCGGCTCTTTGCTTCTGGAAAAGGTACTTCTCCTTTCTGAATGTGTTTCTTCATCTATTAAGAATGGCTGGCTTGGTTCCTTTCAACTAAAATATTGCCCTTGGGACTTCCCTGGCAGTCCAGTGATTAAGACTCTGCACTTCCACTGCATGGGGCATGGGGTCAGTCCCTGGTCGGGGAACTAAGATCCCGCGTACCACGCGGTGCAGCCAAAAAAAGAGAAAATATATATATATATATTGCCCTATTTTGTGAGTGCTTCTGCTTAGGGAGAAGCATTTTGTTAGAATTTTGTTAGAATGAGTTCATGAGGTAAATGATGACACATGTAAGTTTTCTGGGAAAGTTGAGATGACGTGATAATTTATACAGCCAGTATTGCCCCAGCTACTAGTTGCCCTTCACTGAGACACATGGGGCGAGGGAAGGAGCAGATGCAAGAGGGGAGATAACCGAATAGATAGAAATATTTCTAATGGCCTGGTCTCTGTACCCACAGGCACAACTGTTGGAGCCTTCAGTCCTCTAGGCGACCACTCTTGCCCTGACAGAGTCCTGAAGGGGCTCAGGGCTTTTCCTTGGCAACAATGAAAGTTCTGCTTATTCCTGGTATCCTGCCCTTTACGGGACTCCTCCCCTCCACTAACTCCCGCTCTTCACTGACCCCAGGCTAGTCCTCTACTTTTCAATTCTGTTTCAGACTGACCTGCGGGACATGGACATGTCACTGCTGGGTTAACATCTCTCCCATCTTTTTCCTGGGTCCCTGTCTCTTTTCTCACCGCTGTCTTTCGCCATAGTCCAGACAAAGCCATCTCTTGCCACCAGATTTATAGGTCTTTTCCAGTTTCCCAGCAGAAAAGTCTTGCTGTCTTCCCCTCTTACTAGGCCTGTAAGGGCTTCACATTTTCATATAGGCTTAATGTATTCGCATCTCCTGTGTTCATCCATTCCTCCAACATGGATGTACTGAACAATTATTATGTGTTAAGTTATAGTGGAGAGCGGGTGGGAAATCCGGTCGCCAAGTAAAATACAGAAGCCTCAATCAAATTTGAATTTCAGATAAACAACCCATCATTTTTCATGTGATATGTCCATTCAATGTTTGGGATACACTTAATTAAAAATTATTGGTTGTTTATCCGAAATTAAATTTTAGCTGGGTGTCTTGTATTTTTGTTTGCCAAATCTGGCAATCCTGATGGGGGTGACGGAAGAGGAACCAAAAAATTCTCCCTTAGGTGGAAATTAGTGCAGCGGAGAAAGCAAAGTAAGATAATGGGTGGGCATAGGGAGTGGTGGTGTGTGGTGGTGGGTATTCCAGGCAACCCCTGTAATAAGGGGACAGTTGCTCCAAGGCTGAGAAGATGAGAGAGTAAATCCCTGGATATCAGAGGGAAGGTGGTCCGCGGGAGAGAAGCCCAAATGCAAAGACTGTGGGCCAACTCCTGCCTAGCATCTTGAAACAAAGAGTTCAATGTGGCTGGAGTGGCAGAAGGTGAGGTCAGAGAAGCAAGGGCCAGACCTTGCAGGGGCCCTTATTCCGAGTGCGATGGGACAGCCTTGGAGAGAACTGAGTGAAGGAATTATAAGTTGAGGAATTATAAGTTGACTTGCTGTTAGGAGAATGGTGGAGGCCAGTGGGTGGCACGGAGGTGGGTTAGGAGGTCCCTAGGGTCAGCCTCTGCCCCCGCACCAACTGTGGCTCCCCTGGCCCCTCAGCAGCCTCTGCCCCAGATCAGTCCTCCGCTCTCAACCCCACACACACTACCTTCCTTGGCAGAGTCCAGTGGTGGATTTTAACTCCACAATGGCGTCTCCATTATGAAGTCTCGCCGTACGTTGACTTGACTGAATACTGATGTGCTCCTTCCCTGCTTTTAAAGGTTTCTGGTTCATCGTGTCTTCTAATAATTATATAATTTTATGGTTTAAACTAATGCTGTTTGATAGAAACATAAAGCAACTCCAAATACAAGCCACATATGTAAATGTGAATTTTCTAGTAACCACATTTTTTAGGTGTTTAAAGAGCAGGTAATATTAATTTTAATAATATGTTTTATTTAACTGAATATATCTAAAACTACCATTTCAACATCATATAAATTAATATTTTAAGGTTAATAGTATTCACATTATTAATGAGACATTTTACATTGTTTTTTTACAACTGAGTCTTCAAAATCGTATTTTATGCTTACATCACATCTCAAAAACTAGCCTTATTTCCAGTGCTAGTGGTACCATATTGGACAACACAAGTTTAAACTCTGCTCATTTTCAGGGTTCATCCCATACCACAGTCTTTATGGCATGGAAACAGGGCGGGGGGTGGTCAGAGAGAAGTGGGACAATTGCCTAGGGAGCAAACGGGATCAAATAATGTGGGATTGAGAACATTTTTCCATTGAAATTCTAAATACATTGGTGCTAGACATCTGTAAACAACAACAACGAATAAATTACCAATTTATGGTTTAGCTAGTGTAAAAATCTAATACGGACTACTCTGATTCCATTATGGCTGTGTGGCTTAATTTTTGGTGTTTGTTTCCAACTTGTCCTTCTACTTTGTGCTATTTAATGCCAGGTTGTACAGTTCTCAATGTATTGAACTATAACATCATCAGAGATTTGCTTCTTATTGAATGCAGTGGTTGACAATCTCCAATATACAAGTGGGTTGTGCTTTTGATTTTACATTATATATATCTATATATATATATATATAGATATATAGACAACATATATAGAAAAAAACTGATGCATTAGTTCAGTGGGTCAACCCACACAAACTCATGTAAAAAGGTGGAGCTAAGCTGTAATATTATTAGAGTAAACTGGATCTCCCTTAAGTCAAATTTCTTAAACTAGGGGTGTGTACCCCTGGGAGTTCATGGAAGTGGACTGGAGTACAAAAAGACAAAGGATTTATTTAGAGCATTAATAACACTTGAGGTTTGGGGCAAGGATTCTCATTTTATAGTTTTGTGTGGTAAAATGCTACATTTCTAGACATTTCAAGGTAAAATATGTTGGTCATTTTCTACCTCCTACCTTCGCCCAAGTTTCTATTCATCCTCCCTGGCATTAGGGGACTAGGGTGGAAGACTAAACTAAATGAACTAGAGAGGGGGAAAATAAATATGAATGGAGAGCAGAAACTCCATTTTCCTGACTCTTCCCCAGATAGTTCTAACTGGAAGTCCCTGTGGGCACCTCACTGCCTTCAGAGAATCTTCCTCTACCAAGGGTTATCTACCCAATAGCTACCAGAGCCTCTGAGGCTCTGAAGCCTCATACAGCGTCACCCGACTCCCCACCATGACTACCTGCAGGAGAGAAATGGCTGGCGGCCGGTTCTGCTCACCACTTAGGCCACTGAGATCCTTCTATGCGCTGTCACAGTCAGGAAGAAAGGCCCAGTCCACCCAATGCTTTAGAGAGGTATCAGTGACCAATGCTGCCTGTTTTTAGTCTTTATTTTATTACACACAGGCACCAACGCCACCAACTCCAGTGGTAGGAGAACAACCTTAAGACTGATACCATGTTATGTTCAATATCATTCATTTCATCTGCTGCTGTTTCATGTTCCTTGTACAGTAGTCCCCAGCCCCATCCGCAGGGAATACGTTCTAAGACCCCCAGTGGATGCCTGAAACCGAGGAGGGTACTAAGCCCTATATATACTATGCTTTTTCCTATATGTACATACTTATGATGAAGTTCAATTTAGAAATTAGGGGCAGTAAGAGAACGTCTGAATTGGCCCATATTTGGGGCCATTATTAAATAAAATAAGAATTATATAAACACAAGCACTGTGATACCACAACGGTCGATCAGATAACTTAGTGGCTACTAAAGGACTAACGGGCAGGATGCGCTGGACAAAGGGACGATTCACGTCCTGGATGGGATGCAGCAGAATGCACCAGATGTCATCAAGCTACTTGAAACAGCACACAGTTTAGAACTTATGAATTGTTTGTTTCTGTAATTTTCCATTTGATATTTTCAGACCTTGGTTGACCATGGGTAACTGAAACCAAGGAAAGCAAAACAGAGGATAAGGGGGAACAAATGTAGTTCTGTTTAGATGAGTTCTCCCTGAAAATGGAGTACTTAAAGGAAACAAAGCTATATTGACAAGGTGAATGTAAAATTATACTATGCTAAAAATTTAAAGCTGTAACCCTTTGTGATTGAAGTGACAGGGAGCAGTATTACTGCTAAATGGCCTGTTTCTCTTTAGCACTCAATTTTGTAGGAAAATGACATTCCTTTCTATTGTTAAGTATTCTTTCAAGATGCCCCTGAATAGCAGTAACTAAAATAACTGTAAAAGCCTTGGGTGATGTTTTACATTAGAGTTCTAAAGAGTGTTTGGTTTAAAAAAAAAAGAAAGAAAGAAAGAAAGAAAGTAAGCAGCGTTATCCTTCTTAAAAGTCAGTTCAGGGGCTTCCCTGGTGGCGCAGTGGTTGAGAGTCTGCCTGCTAATGCAGGGGACACGTGGTTCGAGCCCTGGTCTGGGAGGATCCCACATGCCGCGGAGCAACTAGGCCTGTGAGCCACAACTACTGAGCCTGCGTGTCTGGAGCCTGTGCTCTGCAACAGGAGAGGCCGTGATAGTGAGAGGCCCGCGCACCGCAATGAGGAGTGGCCCCTGCTTGCCACAACTAGAGAAAGCCCTCGCACAGAAACTAAGACCCAACACAGCAAAAATAAATAAAATAAATTAATAAACTCCTACTCCCAACATCTTCTTTAAAAAAAAAAAAAAAGTCAGTTCAACTTATTTTTAGCTTAAATACACTAGGAATAGCCCTAGAATTTAAAGCGTAAGAGAGAAAACTCTATCAATCTACCTGTAGTTAAGATGTTAGCTGCTAGTTTGCTTCACTGCTGTCTTTGGAATGTCCTTAGTAGTTGTGAATATGAGATGCATTCAGAACTAGATGAATAGATTATCCGGTAAACATGGGACTAGTTCCCACATGCACAAAACCCAATTCCCATTTTTTTGGTCTATACTTCTCTGATATATTTCTCTGTATATGTACTTTTTTACTATATTACGTAGTAAAGTAATATCATTGTAACTTTGTTTGAAGAGGCCTCATGATATTTTGTCCTCATATACCAGAAAATATTAATATGACATACGCTTGATTCTTCATTAAGACTTCCCTTTGATTTCTATTTATTATGCCTCTTTATGAAGTGCAAGAAAACTTTGCTCAAAGAAAAAAGTTCCATCTCAATTAGATGTCCTCTTAAGGTATTTATGTAGATATCTCTTTTCTCACTCAAAGAAAAGCTCTCTGGGCACAGGTACCTGTCATGTCTATTTCATCTTTATATCTCATGCAACACTCTGCTCAGAATAAAACATATAGTAAATTTTCACTAAACGTTAGTTGAATGAATTAATGCCTTCCAGAATCCCACTGCTTGGCCTTGGTACTCAAAGTTGTACAGCATTTCATCTGTAACATTCCTTTAACACAACCTGGGAAACTAAATTTGAATAATAACAGTATGTTCCATAACCTCTTAATCTGAGTTTGAATATATTTCTCTTGTTGTAACTTTTTACAAAGGTAAAATGTTACGAGCCATGTTTCCTTTTTATCTTCCCTTGATTCATTCAGGAAACAGCCTTATTCACTTTTTAGCTTTTTTTGTGGGGGGGGGGTGGTACACGGGCCTCTCACTGTTGTGGCCTCTCCCGTTGCGGAGCACAGGCTCCAGACGCGCAGGCTCAGCGGCCATGGCTCACGGGCCCAGCCGCTCCGTGGTATGTGGGATCTTCGCGGACCGGGGTATGGCAGGCGGACTCTCAACCACTGCGCCACTAGGGAAGCCCCACCTTTTAGCTTTAAAATCTCGCTACATACCTATGTAACCTTACAAGTGATAAACGTAAAACGGCCCCAGTAAATTCTCATTTGTGCTTATTAAAATGGCCACAGGGACTTCCCTGTGGAAGTACCACAACTACTAAGCCCATGTACCACAACTACTGAGCCTGTGCGCCTAGAGCCCATGCTCCGCAACAAGCAAAGCCACTGCAATGAGAAGCCATTTCTCTAGTTGCAACTAGAGAAAGCCCGCACGCAGCAACGAAGACCCAATGCAGCCAAAAATAAATAAATAAAAAAAATAAAATAGCCACAAAAGTAATTAAAATTGTGATATCCAATGCTGATGAAGTTGTGAAAAAGTAACAGAGTGGATGCCTAGAAAAGCAGATAAATCTCAGATCCCTTTTGGAAAGCAACTTAGAAATATTTACATAGATGTTTATTTTAATTTACCTTTAATAGCAAAAATTGGAAACAACCTAAGTATTCAGCAATTTGGGACAGCTTAAACAAATGATCACACCTGACTTTGATAGATGATAAACGATTCACAAGACAATCACAAATACTGTGTAAAAACAAACGTGTGGTATAAAATAATAAAAAATCGGAACGTCAAACTATGTAAGAAGCTTACAATTGCTTGAAATATGAAAGTATAAATTTAAACGACTAGAAGGAAACAGGACAAAATGAAAACAGTTATGATAGAGTGATGGGATTATGGGTGCAATTTTTTGTTTCCTTTTACATTAAAAGATTATTTTAACAAAATATAAAATCAAAGGGAAAAAAAGGATCAAGTTTTAGTCCCTCGATGTTCATATTTTAAGAAGGATGTTGTGCAGACACCTAAGCAACATTTGTCTTCCTTGCTTCAAAATCTCAGCATGTATTTTGTCTGGTTCCAGGGGCTTAACCATTTTTTTAAAAAAATAATTCTGGCTACCATAGTTATTCTTTGAAAGTCTAAACAAAGTTTGTATTGTTCCCTGGCAGCATCTCGTTTGCATTAAACCATGAGTTACGATATTAGTGCCTCCTGGTGTAAGTTTTTTGAAGAAAACAGACTCGATAACTCTTTTTCTGGTTGCATAGTAAATGACAGTCCTCTTTCAGGATGTATTCAATTTCCATTGGAGTTCTTACCCTTGGTTATGTACAAATGGCTTATCAAAATTTTCTTATAATAGCCATCGTTATTGTAAGTCAACATTTTTGCTATTTTATCGAGGAAAGAGCAAATGATTATAGTGTAACATTATGTAGGAAGCAGAATTTCTTCCATGAGTTAAGACTTTAACAATTACAATAATCCAGTATAAGAGAAAAACATTTTTCGCTCTTCTAGAAAGACACTATTAACTTCACATCGCTTAGTTTATCTGGTAGGTGAACAAAAATCATCTTTATAGAAGTTACATTTAATTCAGGTCTGTATACATTCTGGAAGGTCATTTATAAATGGGGAGTATAAACCAAACGATAATAAGGATAGAAATATTCTTCATCAACTCTCCCAGTTTCGAGATGCATTCATTCATTCAGCAACACGTCATTGTACTAAAAGCACAACCTCTTAACGCAGAGTTGTGTACATCTGGAAAAATTACCTCTCTGTGCCTTAGTTTCTCCATCTATTAAATATAGATAGAGATAGTACTTACCTTATAGACATTTGTGAGAATTAAGTGAGTTAATGAATACAAAGCTACTGGAACTTAAGAAATGTTGCTGTTTTACTAATGTAGGTGTTCTTGAAGGTGAGAGCACAAATACTAAAATGGCACAATTTCTGCCCTCCAGACCACCTAGAAAACATTCTTAAAAAATCAACTTGGTTTGCCGTTAGCCTAAAACTGCTCTAAAAAATAAAGTCAATTTTTTTAAATCAACTAAGTAGCAACTTTTTTTTTTTTTTTTTTTTTTTTGCTGTTCGCGGGCCTCTCACTGCCGTGGCCCCTCCCGCCACGGAGCACAGGCGCCGGACGCGCAGGCCCAGCGGCCACGGCCCACGGACCCAGCCGCTCCGCGGCACACGGGATCCTCCCGGACCGGGGCACGAACCCGCACCCCCTGCATCGGCGGGCGGACCCTCAACCACTACGCCACCAGGGAAACCGCTAAGCAGCAACTTTTTAACCCTCAGGGGAAAGAAACTTGCCAAGAAGTTGAAGCACATAATAAATGGCTTTGGGAATGTTTTTAAATGAAAATGAAATTCTAGTTGCTCTGCGTTTGAGCTACACGGAAGTATTAAAAGCTACACTTTCTTTCTTCTCCCAATTTTACCGAGATACATTGGACACATGACATTGAATTAGTTTTAGGTGTACAACATAATGGTTTGATACATGTATATACTGTGAAATGATTACCACAATAAGTTTAGTTAACATCCATCATCTCACATGGTTACACTTTTTTTTTTTCCTTGTGGTAAGAACTTTTAAGATCTACTCTCTTAACAGCTTTCAAATATACCATACAGTATTGTTAACTACAGTCGTCATGCAGAATATCTTTCCTTTGCTTTTGAGCGCAAGAGACTTCCGCTTTGGAAAACAATTGCTGGTTCAGAGTCTAGAAAGATTGATATACATCATCATCTTTCTGAAATGGAAAATCCTTCTAGCTAATAGCCATCATCTTTTTCTCAAATGCCTATCAGTCAATATGACAATGAAAACCACAACTCCTAATGTTTATTTTAATTATATTTACAGTGAAACTGGAAAGAGAAATCAAAGCCATTTTTACTTTTGTGTCAAATGTGTCTAAATGAGTTAAGTAGATGTTCAAAGGTGTGTATATTCTTCAAGATTTAGGTTTGGAGATGCTCATTTGTTTAAGTCTAATAAATAGAATGATTTAGTCTCTATTTTCCTGAGCTGATGAATCATTTGAAAGTTCTCCATCAAGAAAGTCTTAAATTTTCAGATGTCTTTTACTCATTCAACAAATATTGTACCTAGCATATACCTAGCTATATGTACCTAGCGTCATGCTAGATATTCATTTCCATTGGCAATTTGCTTTCACTTTCTCAGTGGAGAAAAAACTCAACACAAGGAAATAAGCCCTCTTGTATCCTCGGTCCCTAGCACATAGAATTTTGGACCAAACAAGCTAACTTGTGTAACTAGTCTAACATACTATGTACTTCTTGAGCATTATTGGATGGTTATATCCTCTAATGAGCTATGTAATGTGTTGATTTTGTCTGTTTTATTTAGTAGTATCTATTTTATATTTTGAGGGTGAACCCGGGTTGCCTGGAGCAGTAGGACAGAATGGAATACCAGGGCCAAAGGTTAGTACAAAGAAAACCAAGCAGAATCATTTGAGGCATGAGTTTTCATGAGATTGTAAGCTGTTACACTTTTTTTATATTCCACTGGTTTTACTTGGATGGAATTTTTTGTCAGTAATATAATACACTATAGTATAAAAGTTTGTGACTAAAGAACAAGTGATGTTTGTGATTAGCATTAAAAATGCAGAGAAACAGTGTAGGATATGTCTAAATTTTTATTTCTGAGATACTTAAATAACATGAGAAAGCCTGTGTTTCAAATGTGACTTTGTCATTTTACCACTTAATGAACATATTACAACATAGGCCACGTCCATACTGCCAACATTTGCATAATTTTTACAAGATGTACTAAAGATGTTCACAGTGCCACTGTGACTTTTCCTCAAGATTTGGCCACCTCCAAGGCTTACACAACCTAACCAGTTAATCAAATGAAGAGCATAATAAAAATGTGGCATGTTTGAAATTTAAAAATGGATGTAGTCTGAATTACTAAGTAGGGAAAAAATGTAATAGAGTTTTTTTGGGGGGTTCCAAATTTCCTTTGTTTTTGAAGAACAAATTAATCTTAAATATAAAAAGATTGGTGACAGTTTAGTTTAAGCCAAATAGGCAGACAAATCCCAAGTCCTTTGATGAGTGACCATCCCTTGAAGTACAAAACTAATGTCTAATCCCATCAGCTGTGCTGGTGTGTATCCATAGCCACAGATGCTTGTCAGCTGATTTTACAGATCACATTGCTATTGACAGGAGCCTAGGACAGACCTAAAATTTATAGACCTGTCTTTTGTCCTGCAGGAGAGGAAAGAAAATATTCCTTCTGGGACGACAGCCATTTTCCTGTCTTCTTCCCTCTCTTGCTCCATGCTAAAATGCCAAATGATAGGAGTTAATGCTTAATATATGTTCTCAGTACTATTCTTCTGTTGCCTAGCGACCATCAGGATGGCTGCTGAGCAGTGAAAGGTAACCAGAAATTCAGAAAGCCAAAGGGTCAGGCGGAGTTTCAGGGAGTGAAAAGAGTGTTGCCTTCAAACAGACTTCTTGAGTGAATTATAATTTTAAAAAACACAATAACCACCTTAAAAATCATTTTTAAAGTAGTCTGATCTTATTGCAACACTTTCTCAAGCTTTTCTTAAGAGGAATATTATCATAATGTGTGTGATTTGCTTTAGATTTATTCTCTGACTCTGTCCCCTGTCCCTTCCTGGGTAAAGTGAAAATGAGATTCTTTTCAGAACACAATTTTGCATTTTAGTCCTTGTACTGTCATGGTCATCATTTTGAGTAAAGACATCTCTCCTAAACTCACTTAGAGTCTGCCCCAATATAGTATCTTTTCTGAAAAAAACTAATGCCTCCTAAAGTACACCTAACTTGGAACGTAGTGGTTAACAACAGATTGAAGAGAGTTCATGACATTGTGAAGGGGTCCAAGTCCAGGCCTTAGTCACATCAGGGGAAGACAGATTAGAGAATTACACTGGTACTCTGACCCCTGAAATAATCCGTGCACCAGGGGCTGCTTTGAATGGAAGATTTCATTGAAGGATGTAAGTAAATAAACTCACCTTACTGAGTCTGAGTTTGAGCAGAATAAAGCGTCATAATCCCAAAAGCCTCTTGAGACGTTGAATTGCCACAACATTTTTCTCCTTAGTGCCCTAAAAGCCGGGTTTTGGCTGATCATCTTAAATATCTTTCTTTAGTCCTCGAAAGCAAAGAATTAAAATTACATTTGCTATTGATATCCATACTCAGTGCTCCAGGAAACTCGTCTTAACCTTTTGTTTTTATAGAGCAACTATATATTGCCAAAATAGAAAATGTCATGTATAATTTATCTATTGATAGTATGTTCAATATCTGATTTTGTTTAGTGTTGATTGATTAGGTGTTTTATAATTTAATATGTCACTCAATCTTTGTTCTTTTGGCCAGGGACAACCTGGAGAACGAGGAGAAAAGGTGAGAATGATTCTGCTGATTTTTATTTTTTTTTCCCCAAAGAGGTACCAAACTGAACTGTATTTGTGTGTGGTTGGATAGACAGATACAGGTATACAAGCATACCTTGGAGATATTGCAGGCTCTGTTCCAGATCACTGCAATAAAGTGAACATTGCAATAAAATGAATCACACGAATTTTTCGGTTTCCCAGTGCATATAAAAGTTACGTTTACGCTATACTGTAGTCAGTTAAGTGTTCAATAGCATTATGTCTAAAACACAACGTGCCTGCCTTAATTGAAAAATGATGCTGTTAGAAAAATGGCACCCTTAGACTTGGTTGACACATGGTTGCCACAAATCTTCAATCTGTAAAGAATGCAGTAGTATATTTGAAGTACAATAAAGCAAAGCACAATAAAACAAGGTATGCTTAGTTATATAGATGTAGATAGATATAATGACCACTGTTTTTTCAAACTGCTAATTAGTGGAAGGAGAAAATAGTGTAATTCTTATATATGTACAGAAGTTTGGGTAAAAAAGATTTAAAGAAATGGAGGAGAAGGGTGCAAATTTAAACATTCTATGTCAGGCTTTTAAATGACTTTCAAAAGTCCCTAGGCCTGCAAAATTTTTGTTCTACCTATTTGCTAATGCCACTCCAGTACTTTTCTAAGCATCCTCTCTCTCTCTACTACTTCTGAGGTCAGTAGGTTAAAGGGATACAGATGTTTACCTGCAGCAAATACACTGAAAGTTGTCCCAAAAAGAATTCCCATAAAACCCAAAAAGAGAAGCAAAAGGAGAAGCAGAGTGCATATGTTAAATTTCTCTTAGACAAACATCCTTCCTTACTGCTTTGGGGGAGTTCTCATGCTATGTCCTTTACCAGTGTTTGAGAAGTATGCCGTCTCTGCAGGCAACTACCAAGATACCACATAATGCCCTTCATAAGTGATACGATCTTTCTGACAAATCAGTGTCATCACCACTAATCCCAAAAGAAGTACATCTACAGATCCAGCAAGCTTCATGAACGTAACTGTAGTTTTGAGCTGTATTTTACAACTGTATTCTTGTAAAACAAAAATAAGAAGACATTTATTTAAATGGAAGGAGAGCAGAGCAGAGAGGCAACTCAGTCAAACCCTTCACTTCATGGCCACTCTGAACCAGTTTTCCTAATAAGAAAGTTTGTTTTGTTCGTTTTGTTATTTAATAAAGGGATTTCCAAGCAATTTTTAAAAGTGTGCTAATGAGCTGTCTATCAAAGATCCCCCATAACTTATGATCAGTATATTTATTTGGCTTCCAACCAGTTCATGGTAATTAACCTGAAATGAATTAGTCATCAGATGACTCTTTTGTGTAGCAATTAAGGAGGGAAAAGGAGCAGTGCCAGCACCATTCCAGGGACTCATCAGATAAAGCTGCTCGGGCTCCCAGGCTGCCGTGCTGTCCCCGTCACCATAAAAGAATGCCTGAGCGGGATAGCCTCATGCTTATCTGAAACAAGAAAAGAAAGTGAAGAGAAAAGGTTAAACTCTCCCTCCTTCGCCACCCCTCCTTCTCCCAGGGAAAGCATTATCAGTAGCTTCTCTCTTATTTTACGGAAAATTTTAAATGATACAAGAGTGACCTCTTACGCAGCTGGACAGAAGGGTATTCCAGCTTACGGAATGTATGAACAATAATGCATTGTTATTGCTAATGATTATCATTAACAGCTTATGATGTGTCAGATACTGTCCCAGTTGCTTTAGACGCAGTAATTGTTTATTTCTTATGACCCCATAAAACATTCTTGCCCTGACGTTGCACATGAGAAATTTGATGTAAAGAGAATTTCATTTGCCCAGTAGGGCCTGGACCTGGGCTCGAACTCTCTGGCTCCAAAATCCATGATGTTTCCACTAGAGCATTCTATAAGACTTAAAGAATTTAGAATTTAAGAAAGCAAAGCATGGATTATAGACAAATGACTTTTTTCCTAAAGCACTGCTTGTGGGTAGAAAGATATCAGTGAGGGAATAGGCATAGGAGCTCTCAAAAATAACAAAGGAAGCATAAACTCCCCAATTTATTTTACTATAATTTTTTTAAATTTTCTAATAAGATATAAAACATTTATTTCTCAAATGCAAAACACTTAGGCCCAGATAACTCAATGTTATCTGGGTGCAGCAGTTTTGAGGGCTGGGTCATGCACTTTGAGGGCCTGGAGATTTGAGATGCGTAGAATTCACAGATTGAAGGGAAAGGAGAAGGCAGGACTCCAGGTGGCAGGAGTGGGACAAGGAAGGAGACAGAAAGGGTAAGGCACACGGCATACTGAGGGAGTCAGGAGAAAGCCTTTGTTAGAGTGACTCTTTGAGCAGAGAAAAGAGAAAGAGTTAGGGTGGCCAGAATAGGCTATTAGTGCCAGAATAAGCTATTAGAAGTCAGAGAAATTACCTTCTGTTATTATCGTGGAGTAGCTTAAAACTATTTAGCCATGTTCATTGTAATAAAATTTATTTGGACTAGTTGATATCAGGCAGCTGGTCAAGTAAAGTACATTAGCTCTGTAGAACATTTACAACAGATTTTAATACATAGTGCCAATGAAAGGAAACTTAAAATAATGAAAAGTACTCTTTGCTGAATGTCACCAATATATTTTACATGTATTGCTTTTTTCCCCTCCTAGGGAGATGCTGGAGAGAATGGCCCCAAAGGTGATACAGGTGAAAAGGTACAGTGTTGCGAAATATGAAAGAGTATGTGTATGAGCAAGAATATTTCATGTACATGAAAATGGGAGATCAGAGATAATTCTACACAATTAGAAAACTTTTAAATATTTAATGCATAAAAGGTGATTATTCCACCAGCTCCTAGCTACAAATTTAAATATTTTAAAAGTAAAACGCTATGTCAAAAATTCTAGAAAATGCGTAATTGGGTTTCTAGTAATATGACTTTCAAGACAAAAAGAAACACACCACTATTTATGTGTAAATGGAGCACTCCCTTTATACACAGAGATATAAAAATAGAGTTCCTAAAGTGATTCCATTTGTCCCGATTTTAGGATAGAAGATTGCAGAGGATTCGGAGGGGATGTAAGAGTTTGATAATCAGCTAAAGTCAGTTGATTAGAGCCTCTCATGCAGTCTTGAAAATTTGCTTCAACTTGAAATCTACTAGATCCAGATATTTTGTCAGCCTTTGTATTCTCTCTCTCTCTTTTTTTTTTTTTCTTTTTTGGCCTTTAAACCATTATTAGCACTTATATTGCGGTGGTCTTTTGTTCATCTTCCTACCTCCTGTCTTTTTTTCCTCAGTCTATCGAAGTTTTTGCTTGGATTCTTACTTCACACACGTCTCTGACATAGGAAGGAAATTTTTATTTCATTTGTGCTGTATGTTAAGAATTAAGAAAAAGATCTTTTAAGAAACTAAAAATGGAATAGTCAGATTTAATTTAAATCAGGCTAATTGATGAAACAAAGAATGATTCATTTAGGCTTGTAGTTGAGAATAAGAATACTCTACTTTGAAAATTATTATGGTACAGATGGACAATTGTTAGTCATAAAAACATACCCATAAAGTAAAGAGAAATTTGTCTTCCTCATTCTTATAAATATTAATATAAATATGGCATGAGTGGTAGGGAGAAATTAATGGTAGGAATAAATGAATGTCACTGAGTAGCAACTGTGTTTGTATTCAAAAGGGAGTCTAGAAATTAGAGTGGACTCTCAGTTTCTTGTAGACCAGGGTTTCTCAGCCTCTGCACTACTGACATTTTGGGCTGGATAATCCTTCTTGAGGGAGCTGTCAGATGTCTAGCCTCGTTCCTGGCCTCTGCCCAGCGGATGCCAGTAGCATCTCCGAGTTGTGACAACCAACACTCTCTCCAGAGGTTGCCAATTGTCCACTGGGGAACAAAATCATCCCTCCCTGAGAACCACTGCTGTAAACCCATTTTATTTATCTGTCAGATTTAGGTATCCTGCTGCAATCCACCATGACATGAGTATGTTTAATATTAATGGGACCAGTGATATACCTCTATGACTTCTTGAAGTCAAAATTAAAAACTCTAGGTATATAAACATAGATATTTTATTTACCTTTGTTGTGTTTGCTTAAAAGCAGGAGTCAGCAAACTTTTCCTGTAAAGGGCCAGAAAATAAATATTTTAGGTTTTGTGGGCCATATGGCGTCTGTCACAACTACTCAACCCTGTCATCGTAGCATGACAGCAGCCATAGACAATATGTATACATATGAGAGTGGCTCTATTCCAATAAAGCTTTATTTCTGGACACTGAAATTTTAATTTCATATGGTTTTCAAATGTCATGAAATATTATTCTTTTTATAATTTTGTTAACCGTTAAAAATGTGAAAACCACTCTTAGCTCTTGGGCCACACAAAAACAGGTGGCTAGCTGGATTTGGCGCTCGGGCCATAGTTGCCAACCTCTGTTTAAAGAAAGGAAATCTTCTAAACAGAGAGCAGTTTCTCCAAGTGAAAACCATTTATTATGCCAAGTCTGAGCTACGCCTATGTGGATTTATGTAGAGAATTTTAATCTTTAGAATATGTATTTTTAGAGCTTAATTTTTGAATGTAGGCCAATAGTTTCTTTAATCACACATTTTTAAAATTTAATATTGCAATAGTAAAGCAACATTTTTTTCTTTGTAAAAGCTAAATTCATCTCAAAGGAATACGGTTCTTATTTTTTATATTAACACAAATCATTTACCATGCTGACTCACACATAGTAAACTCTCAATAAATGTTAGCTTTCTTACCACATGGAAATGGAAATCAACTAGATGGGTTATTTTTCTTTTTTATCAAAAAGTTTTATTAGTCAACTGAAATTAAGTTTGAGAAATGCTTCAGTTAAAACAGAAATCATTTCTATAAATTTTCAGTGAGTCTAAACAGGGGATTATAAATAGGAATCTGTAACATATAATACGTAATCTGACCTGTAGCATTCATCCCCAAGAATGCTGTAATTGGAATATAATTTTTGATGTGTTTTTTAAACATTTCCTGCTTCTGTCACATAATTTGTTTCCAGCATGTTAGAAACACTCTTCTCATGGCCTTTGGGTTCAGTATGTGAAACTCATTCATCATTTACCAAGTTTGAGATGTAAAATCAAAAAAATGCTTCTTTTCTGCCATTGATGTAGTAAATTACGTCATTGGCGATTCACTTTAATAGGATTTTTTTCCTTGTGATCCATCTAGGTGCTTTTGGATGGTAAAGCAATCTAAGCCTTTCCAGACTGGTCATCTGGAAATGCTGTGGGACTGTAAAAACCTCTGGGCTGGGTTTTCTCTGTGGCCAGAAGCTACGATGAACTCTAGAATTAAGAATGACCTGCCAGAGACTGGTTTTAATCATGTGTGGAGTTACTACGGGAAGGTTATGTTCTGCTCTTTGGAGTGTTAATCCCACCAACTAATGTAGAAATGCATTTCTTATCTATTATCCCAGCACTTGAAAGTAAGTGTTGGTGCAGACCACTGAATGGTTCCATCATGCCACTCTATTATTCACAACCTTATCTGTTCGTTTAGAAATTTCACATTCTTTCTTTTTTTGTTTTCTGAGCATTTTTTAAAGACTTTTTTATTTTATATTGCAGTATAACCAATTAACAATGTTGTGATAGTTTCAGGTGCACAGCAAAGTGACTCAGCCATACTTATACATGTATCCATTCTCCCCCAGACTCCCCTCCCATCCAGGCTGCCACGTAACATTGAACAGAATTCCCTGTGCTCTACAGTGGGTCCTCGTTGGTTATCTGTTTTCAATATAGCAGGAAGCTTCACTTTCTTGGTATTGTCTGTCTGTATCTTCATTTTTCTTTTCTCCCCCAATCTCCATTTCTATAAATAACCTGCCTTCTTACTTTACACCTGCAGAGCATCTTTGATTTGCATCCTCAGAGCCTTTTCAGAAGCGACACCCATATTTGGAGCCACCCACCAAATTGCCTTTTCTTAAGATCACATAGGAAGGCTTTTCTTTTGGGCATAGGGCCTTCTCCAATTTAGCACATATGATGCTTCCCTTAGCTTAGAATACTCTTCTCTGTCCACCTCCACCTCCTCACGTTCTCATCCTATTCCTGTCTACCGAGACCTTGGATTTATTAAGTCATTTCCATGGGGTAGCCTTTCAGTCTCCCCTGGACTGTCTCTGTTACCCTCTATGTGCTCCCAGAGCACTCTCTATGATCCCTTTCATAACCCTTATCACAATTTATTGTAATTCCTTGTTTAATTGGGCATCCAGCTCACTGGAAAGGAAAAAATAAACAAACAAAAAACTATAAGTTACCAAACTGTTCTATTCCCAACACCAATCCAATTTCCTGGCATGTAATAGGAAGATAATAAATATTTATTGAATGAAAAACCTTAAAAAAATTTTTTTTTTCTACTTTCACCTGCTTCTTATTTTCGTTGAATGGTAGAACGTTTTCCTGTACCATGCATTTGTTTATCACGTCTTCTGTGGTGACACAAAATTTCCCAACATGACAATTTCTTCCTATCCCAGACTTTTTTGTACGTGGAAAGAAAGAAAAAGAAAGTATCTTTTATGCATTCAATCAATAATATTTTTGAATACATGTATTTGTGTACATATACACTATATACATATATACAAATGGGTACAGTAGTCCTTCGGTATCTCCAGGAGATTGGTTCCAGGATCCCTGCAAATACCAAAATCCTAGCATGTCCCTTATATAAAACGGGCTAGTATTTGCATATAACCTATGCGCATACTCCCATATTCAATTGACCCTTAAATAATGTGGGGCTTAGGAGTGCTGGGACTCTGCCAGTTGAAATCAAGGTATAATTTACAAAAGGCCCTCCTTATACATGGTTCCTTCACATCCCCGTTTTCTCCATATCGTGGTTCCCCATCCGCCGACTTCAACCAACTGCAGATCATGTGGTACTGTAATATTTACTGTTGAAAAAACATTCACATATAAGTGGACCTTTGCAGTTCAAGCCTGTGTTGTTTAAGGGTCAGCTGTACTATAAAGCTTCTCTAGATTACTTATGATACCCAATACTATGTAAACAGTTGCCAGGCACACAGAAATTTAAGTTTTGCTCTTTGGAATTTTCAGGAATTATTTTCTCAAAAGATTTTTAGTCCAAGGTTGGGTGAGTCTGCAGATGCAGAACCCAGGGATATGGAAGGGTGACTATATCGTAAGCACAGGACAAGGGCAGGGTTTGAAACAGCATTGTTCGCTTTATCGCCCTAGCTCCTAGTATCCCTGCATCCAGAACATGGTTGGCACATAATAGATGCTCAATAAATATTTATTGAATGAATTAATGACTGCTAGAAATATCACCACATTCACTTTATTTATCCACATAGACTTTAGTAACACATACATATAATTATATACCAGATGTTGTGCTTGAAAATAATCACAGCCAAAAACAAAAATTCTGTACTTGAATGGTCAATAGCAAAGTCAAATTCATTTACCTCAAATATCTTCTCAAAGTATTTTTTGCTTTATGATTTACCCTGTGGAAACTTTTATTTTCAAACCAACTGATTTGTGAAGCTAAGGGTATACTTAGAGAGACACAGTTGGGTTTCTTTTCCTACTTTAATCCTGTATTCATTTTCACTTTTAGAGGAATGAGGATTATAAACACTGACTTTTATTTTCACTACTTGCAGCATTATCCTTTAAAATGTTTAACTTAGGAATGTCTTCCAGCAATTGCCTTGCCACTTAAAAGTTATAAAAATTCCTTGAGATTTCACAGTTCTAATTTTTGAAAAGAAAGTTGATATATCAGTCATAGTTGTCCATCAAATGAAACTGCTCCAGTTTCCACAAATAAACCAGGCTTCCTGAAAACTGTCCTTTCCTTCCCATCCACTTTTTCTGAGAACTAAATCTAGTCCTTATTCTCGTTAGTGGATTATCCAGTCACTTTCCATTAAAACACTGGGGGAAAAAAGTGTTTAAACTACAGTTAATACAAGCAACTTTCTTTTATTTATAAGTTTACTACAACCATTGTGCCCTGTTGCCAAAATGAGATAAACCAATAATTCTTTTCTTATTCCAATAAAAAGAACATGGCAATAGAATTCAGGAAGTCCAAAATTCACTTAGGCTCAAGTTGCTTCAATTTGCTCATCTATTGAGTAAAAATAGTAATATCTGCCCTATCTCCTGGGAGTCTTGTGAGGTATAAATAAGATGAAAAAGGGGACTTAGAAAAGTCAAAATTGCTTTTATGAATACAAAGGTCTCATTGTGCAAAATACTGATTCATTGGTGTTGATGGCTTTCAGACAGACTTGATTTAGTGGAAACAGAAATAAGTATTATTTTGTTAGCCACATTTATTTCGCTGCCCACTCGGAACTCAATTGATTATTAGTGATGGGGAAAAGAAACCAGTATCATTTTACAATAAGACAGTATTTGGTATCCTGTTCTATATGTTTTGTCATGTTTTAATTTTTCCTTGAGTAGTAGCCATTACAGATGTCAAAGAAACTCGTATGTTTCCTCAAATGAGTTAATTTATTATTTCCTCCTCCTTCTTAAGCTTTGTTTTTCTTCCCAAAGGTTTTTTTTTGATTCTTGACTGCTTGCTGAAAATATTCTTTCTTAGATTTGTTCATTTATTCACCATATACGTATCCAGCATATTTTATTCAGACACTGAATAAAAATAGACCCTGAACCTGCCCACAGGTGGCTGATCATCTAATGGAGGGACGAGCAAAGAATAGGCAGAAAACATATATACATAATCCATATGCAGTGAGCTTGCAGGACTTGAACAGGTGCTGCAGAGTGAGATGTGGATGTGAGGGGCATGTGTCTAGGTTGTTCAGTGAGGGGTTGAGGCAAAGCCACTTAAGACCTGAACAAAGATAACTGCCAGCTGTGGGGAGAAGAGAGAGAAGCTGAGGGAGAGGGGCAAGTACCTCAGGTGTAGAGGCCTGAGGTGTATCTCCGTCTCTAAACGACATTGATGAGCAACTCTCTAAACCTAGAACGAGGAAGTAGACCCCTAGAGCTCTGTGAGCCCTTACACAGATAGGACAGCTGAGGAAACCTCAGTATGTGCCGTCCTCCTTGTGGCTGTTTCTGTTTTCTCAAATGACTATGTTTTCTCCCTTTTATTTTCCTTGTAGCATGTTTTTGGGACAGAGGACTAGAAGGAACTGGAAAATCTAGGCCCTTGTCTGACCTCGTATCAGAAATAAGCAGCCACCCTCCGTGCTATCTCCTGTTAGCCCCTACCTGTGTATTTAGAGCACATTTGCCTTAAGAATGTAGTCACACTCAGTGAAATCTGGATGTAATACAATGCCTTTCAGAAAACCAGATTCTGTCTCAAGATTTTCTCTCAGATCTTCCTTGTGTCCCTGTCACCCACAAGTCATCCATCATCCTGTAACTTTCCGGTGACTGCGTTACAATGAAATAAGTGTAGAGCTAGAAAAAAACGTGCTGGTCATAGCGGTGACGGTGCTTCATGAGGAAAACAAACTGACCGGCGGCATGGCCTTTTCCAGCTCAACGTCATTACCCTTTGACTTCATCTGTTGAACCCTGACTTTCTGAAGACTGAAAGGGTCAGGGAACTCTAGTAAATGATAGCCAGTGACATTAATAAATTCCTGAAATAGAGAAAACTGAAATTCCAGATCCACTAATATATCGCTTTAGAATACAATTTTAGCACTGTATCAAGGGAAGAGATCCATATTTATATATTTATATTTATTTCAAGGAATGTAGTCCTTATGTATTTTGCAAAGTAAACCCGTGTTTTTAGAAAGTATATTGTTTATCTTGGAAATTACTGACATCTTAGCCATGTTGATACAAAATCTTAGGGAGCATGGTTCGGCCCATTGGTCATGGGGTTTCCTTAGGCGCTCCTGTAGATAACAGCTCTCTGTGTGTTTGTGTGTTTCCTGTTCCCATCACTTGTAGAATAATCTCTCATGCGTTTCATTTTAGGGTGACCCTGGATCGTCCGCTGCAGGAGTTAAGGTAACTATAGCCTTGCAAGTGTTTGTGCCCCAGGAGTTACAGCTTTGACTTTTATAAGTCTCTTGTTTCCCTTCCCTTTTACCAACTTCGATGGTTCTAACTCTGTTCCTATACTACTGCAATAATCAGCTTCTAGACACAACACGGAGTATCTGCTAGAAATCTCTGATAAAGACTTAAACAAGAGGTCTTGCCTTTTCTTCCCTTTCTGATTGATTTTTATGGAAATGTGGATTGGTATGTGAGCTTTAGGTATATTTACAGCAAAAAAAAAAAAAAAATGTTCATATGTCTGGTAAGATGTAGAACAAAAGAATAAAGTGAATGAAATGCATGTGTCATCGGGGAGGCTGAAAGTGTCCAAGGGCCTAAGGCTTTTGGAAAATTCTTATAGGGCTGCCCTTTTCATCTTTGATTTTCTTTGGCCAGGGAGAGCCCGGAGAATCTGGTCGTCCAGGGCAAAAGGTAAATCCCTGTTCTGGTGTGTTCTTTGTACTGTCTTATAGTCACCATTTGACTATGTTTGCTATCACTGTATAATATGAGAACAATTACTGAAAATGATGCCATTTTCATGCCTTATATGCAGAGTGTTTTTGAGTGTTTTTCATTTTAAAAGGGTTGATGCTGACCATAGTAGAAGTACAAACATAATCTGGACGTGTAAAAGGATGCTTCATGAACTAAAGTCAGCATATACTGAGCTGTTTGAGACTAACAAAGATCTGCTGGGTTGGAATGCCAACAACCTATCTTGCATGTTTAAAAATACTCTGCATGTTTCTATCTTTTATGAGAAGAAATGAATATTTACTGAACTGTCTCAATAGGGAATGACGGACAGTTCTTTTAAAATTATATTCTTTTCCTCTCATTTCAAATACTTCCCTGCTGATAACTTTTTTTTGTGAATAATATCTACCTAAGCAGTGAATGTTACATTGTAAAAGAGGTTTGTTCATGAACTAAGTTTTAATTAGAGACAGTAACCAAACCACTTTAACCGATCTAACGTTAATTTTTTTTATCATTTGTGCTTCACTTCAGTGATAAATTATAGGACATGCAATGAATATGTTTATTCTCATTTGAGTCTGAAGCAGGAAACGACTGTTCATAGTTTATCGTCTGAGCATCTGGATATCAATGCCCAGTGCAGATTTTAGATTTTTAGATAACAGACGTGGCTAACAAGTAAACATGAATTCCACATTATGATAAATCTCTGAGATCATGACTCTGCCTTTGTCTAGCAGTAGTTAATGTTATAGAAAAAATAATATGAATAGACATAGAATATACTTCATTATTATAAAGAGAAAGAGAGAATAAATCCCATTGTAGTCCTTTGGAACCTTAGAACATAACATAAAAAAATATTCCCACATTCTTGAAGTTATTGAGAGGATCACTGCTTTGTTTAAACACTTCAGATTAAAGTGTTTTTTGAGAAGGTCTTTCACATTCTTTTAACATTTCCCTAATTGAAAAATAGATTTTCTTGAAATTAAAAATCTAAGAGTAATGATTCATTAGACCCAATTTCAGGTAAAGTTGAGACTTTTCCAAAGAGCCCAGCATAACTCTGCAAATTTTGCTCTTCAGTGCCTAAGATTTCCTAATGATTCTTTATGTAAGAAATTTGAAATTAGTGATATCCCAGAGATCCATGGTCTGCTTTGGTTTGAAAGAGCATCTAATTTTCTCAGATGATCTCATTTTAAGTCCCTCAGTCTTTAAAAATTAAAAGCTAAATTTAAACTGCTCTCCAAAACTGTGATAAGTTAAAAGAATTATCTGCAAAACTGTTATGGCTTTTTAAAAAACAAAACAAGTCTGCTATAATTTCATATAGGTTCCACTGTTTTCAGAGTGGAAGACAATTGGTTAATAAAATATTGCTTTATCATGATTATTTAAAAATACATTTTAGATTCATTTCTGGAAGTTTATAGGTTTACCTATGGAAACATTGGCTTTTCTTTGTATTTCATTCAAAACCTGTTTTAAATTATATTGAGAGAAGTGGATTCTACCTGAACAGATATGTGTATGAATATTACAACCCATCTGAATGAAAATGTGCCCTGAAAAGAACAGTATCTTTTTCATTAATATTTAGGCCAGATTCTACCCGTTGACGCAATCTCACTTTCCCACAATATTTATGACTTCCTTGTCTAATATCTGGATTTGGCAATACTTACCCCAACACTGATTTAAAAGTAGAGTGTTTCCATTCTTGCTGGTTGCTTAGATTGGAAAATGACAAACAGAACTGAGTACAGAATCCATTCAAGGAATCTTCCACGACATTTTCCTCACCATTGCAGAACTTTGTTGTGGGTTCGTGGGTACTTAAGCTCCTGCATTAGGGACATTCCCAGAAAAGTAGAGGATATCCTGCTAGGATTAAAGTGCATTGATTAGCTCTCCACTGTCTGGTATTTTGCAGTATGAAAGTTTGTTATTTAGAGTAGCATTCATAATAGGGAATGAGCAGGAGAGTGTGTGATTGATATGTGAGTTAGGGTATATATGTTTGTAAAGTGAGTGTGTGTTTCATCACATAATTTTTTCCTTCCTAACTTCACATTCAATGGCATTGGTGGTATAGTGTGAGCATAGCTGCCTTCCTAACTTCTCCACATCTTTTTAAAATATATTTTTTAGTTTTAATGGGGTAAAAATACATTTTTGCCCATTGTAAGGGACTGGCACAGTTGAACTGTATCTAGAAACATAGGGCACTGTCACAGGGACATGGGGTGAAAGCAGAGAACTGACTTTAACAGTAGACAAGGGTCTCCGATAATGGAGAATAAAGAGTGAAAGGGAAAGAAAAAAGAAAACCAGAAGCATAACATATCAGTGTAAAGTGTAATATACTTGGGCAAGAAGTCTTTGAATGGAATAACGAACCGATTCTTAATTATGACCTAGATCTGAACTTGGGCTGTGCGTGCCCAAGAACTCAGCTCAGAGAAGCTCTGAGTCAAGAAATAGGCAAGCATGGAGAAATTAACTGAAAACTGTCTCTTAATTAAAAGATAAACATTCATGGTATAAGGACAGAACATTTATATAGGAAGAAATATCTTCCTAAAAATGCTGAGATGTTTCACAAAGGGTAACATTAAATGTTTTATAATCCTTCATTCTGTGAACTTTTAAGTAGACATAAATTTTGAAAGGTCAAAATCCAAGAGTATGAAATATGAATTCCTAAAAGATTTGTTCATTAAAAAGTACATTTATAACCTATATACTTACATATATATGCATATGATGTAGGGAAGAGCTAAGTGCTCAAACTCTCTGTAAGTATCCAATCTACATTATAAAATAATCCATAATGTTTTATACATCTTTCTCATTGTGAGAAACATGGATGTGTCTATGTATGTGCATGTGTATATAAATATCTTACTTTAAAGTAGTCATCAGATCCTTTTAATTTGACCCTTCCCCTTGAGGGAAGGGTCTAGTAAAAACTTCTTTGAGGAAACAGTGTTACAACCTATATGTTTCCACACATGTCTTAAATAGGATGTCTTGAGTTTTGGGGGCTTTTCGGAAACAATACAAAACTATCAATATGTCACCAATATGTTTACTTTTATTGGTTGTATATTCTACTGCAACTTACTGTGTTTTCAAGGGCCTTATACTTTTTTCTTAGTAAAAGAGAATCTTCACTGAAATATGGATAAGCTCTTTTTACTAGAGCTTCCTAAAGTTATTGACTAAAGGGAAATGGGGGGAAAAAAAGAAAATCAAATGTATAATGTATCTATGTAAAGTTTAATCTACTTGGACAAGTTTCTTTGAATGAAATATCAAATTCTTAATAATCATTCTTTCTTCTCTGGCTTAATCTCATCTTAGTCTTTTTGTTCACAATGCAAACTTTCACTCAGGTAGTTTCAGAAAGAATAGCTTTTCTTTTGCATTCCTGAAGCACCTTTGACCTAAACCATCAGGAAAGTCATTTTCCTTTCTATGTCTAACCATACAGCTTAATATAAACAGTATCTGAAGTCATTTTGTGATAATACCAGAGCAAATTATAGCCCTCCATAATTTGAAAGTAATAATATTAAAGATGAAATGTCTGGTTGTTCTTAGTAGATTTTCCTTGGAATAAGGGTCGTTCAAGCATTTAGATTAAAGAAGTGCCTTCTACCACTTTTATCTTTAGTTTGATGCTTCTATCTCTTTTGGTATAGTTGTCATAACACTGACTCACCATCATGAAATGATGTGACACTTTTACCTTCAAATGTTATTTTCTACAATATTTAGTCACCTCAGTCCAACACAGGATGGACTTTCATTTTCTCTAGTAATTCTTTTATGCTTCTTTAGTGGAATTCAGGAGATTTTCTAAGCAATATAACTTCTTGTCACTATACTTTGTGCTTAAAATAATGTAAACAATTATGTGAAAATGAGAAGATTTAGCTTGACTCCAGTGTGCTCACCCAAAATGTACCACTTAATCTCAAACCTGTATTCAGAAGCAGCTGCCTGGTACCATTAGCCCTCAATTGCTAAGCAGGGTTACCCAGACTCAACAATTGTCTGATATACGGGCTGGAGTTAAGTATAATCTTAACCACGCATTTATCTTCTCATCATTCAGGAATGGAAAAGAAACCTTGTTATACTTTTAGGTGAATGAGACTTTTAATGTATATTGTTTTGATATGACCATCTGTTCATACAGCCAACTCTTGATTATCTGAGGTAAGAGAGCCCTGGAATAGGATGCATTATTTAAATGTACGTAATCCTCATTTCAGCAAATAGATTCAGCCTCCTCAACAAATCATTGACCAGGGAGTAATAAAACACAGGAATTCCTTCTCCTTTTATTTCTCTTTCTCACCTTCTGGTAGTGATGACAACGAGCAGTGAACTGGCAGCAGCAGGGAAAATCCAGAAAAATCTGCAAAATGGTCAACCAGTCCCTGAATCAAGAGTTGACTGAACTGTATAATCTCACCAAATATCTTGAAACTAGACAGTATATATATTAGACATATATATACATACAGCAAGAATTCAGCTGGGAGCATTTGCCATGTTTTTCTCAGATACTGTGCCTGAGTGAATACTGTTCTATAATGCTGTGTGATTTTCCTATGTAGGGTGAACCAGGGCTTCCTGGGCTTCCTGGACTTCCGGGGATAAAGGTAAATACTGCACTGACAGTCTTGGCTTCATAGAAATGTAACTGTGAGAGTCATAAAAATGAAAAAAGCTAAAAATATAGTGCTGTTCTTTAAATACTCACCAGCCATTTCAACCAATTAAATTTTTACATTAAAAATGAAGCACAGGTAACAGAAATAGATTTACAGGCATAGAAAACAAACTTAGGGTTACCAAAGGGGAAAGGGGGGGAAAGGATAGATTAGGAGTTTGGGACTAACAGATACATACTACTACATATAAAATAGATAATCAACAAGGTTCTACTGTATAGCACAGGGAACTATACTCAAGATCCTGTAATAAGCTATAATGGAAAAGAATCTGAAAAAGAACATATATATATACATGTATATGTATAATATATACATAAATATATATATATGTATGAAACTGAATCACTCTGCTGTACACCTGAAACTAACACAACATTGTAAATCAACTCTACTCCAATAAAAAAAAAATGAAGCATGGGTATTTCTAAAGTTTGCCATGGCTATCTGGACTGTATATTCCACTATATAACCTACTATGCCCCTTAAATAAATGTAAAAGTCATTTCATTTGAAGTCATAGGAATTCTTTAAAAGTCTACAATGTCTCTCTTCACATTTAAATTTTACTCTTAAGATCCTATCAGATTTTGACCAGAATTAAAATCTTAACATCCCCTTAAATGTAATATCCAGGCAGCTGTTTTTGTGATTCACCCATTATAATAATCTTTCCAAAGTTTTTTTTTTTTTATTAATTTATTTATTTGTGGCTGTGTTGCGTCTTCGTTGCTGTGTGCGGGCTTTCTCTAGTTGCGGAGACCAGAGGCTATTCTTTGTTGTGGTGTGCAGGCTTCTCACTGCAGTGGCTTCTCTTGTTGTGGAACACAGGCTCTAGGCACGCAGGCTTCAGTAGTTGTGGCACATGGGCTCAGTAGTTGTGGCTTGCGGGCTCTAGAGCTTAGGCTCAGTAGTTGTGGTGCACGGGTGCAGTTGCTCTGCGGCATGTGGGATCTTCCCAGACTAGAGCTCGAACCTGTGTCGCCTGCACTGGCAGGTGGATTCCCAACCACTGCGCCACCAGGGAAGTCCTTCCAATGTGTTTTGTGCTTCTACTTCCTGTTAATAATTCTCACTGCAAAGTACAAATATTACTAAGCTTTATTGACCTACATACTATTCCCATAAAATTTGTATGTCTTTTGAAATAACTGCTTAAAGCTTAGCTTGAAAACATTGTTTTACATGTTTTTAAATTGTCTAAAAATATTAACAAACATTTTTTTTAGTTGTTTAAAATTTTTTACATGGCAACTGACAAGGCTTAAAATTTCTAGTGTCTTAGCTGTAGTGCTCCCTTAAAATCAGCTTCTTATTTTAAAGTTTTTTCTTTTAATTCTAGAACTGTTTGATAACATAATGCAAGTAGATTTTTCTTTACATTGTTCTCATCATATAGAATTTTGAATTAATCTCTAGAGTACATTAGATGATTCTAAAATTAATATTCCTAGTTTCAGTAAGAGGGTTGTATATGCTGCTTTATGAAGATTGTGTTTGAAATGTGCTACATGAATAGTATGATTTTAGAATTAATATATTAAATTACTGAGTTCCCAGACATCATATGGTATCATATGTAATATTTTATGAGTATATTTGTTATAATTAACAGCCATGAAAGCTATGAATTCCAGGTTGGCACTCAGAAATTGTGGTTCTGCTTTTTGTTTGATGTTTCCAGATTAGTATCACAGATGTCCAGATATGTCCTTTTAATATACTTTTAGTCTTTGGCTTCTTCACTGAAAAGTACACTCCATGACAACAGTTTACTAAAGAGTCAAAGTCATTTCCTTATCATTTGATATTTAGCAAAAATAACTTAATAAATTATATGTGATTTCATACTGCAGAGTTAATTTATGGCAGTTCCTTAATAATCCCACACATTAAAAAAAAAGCGCTTTTTACTGATATTTGGAAAATCACAGATTTTTAAAACAAATTTAAGAACACTAAATTCAGCACTAAGTTAAAGAAGCCGGTAACATTATAAGTAAGGGGGGAGGCATTTAAAAGGAGGGGCATTTTGGAAGGACTGGGGCAGGGTTTCCTGCAGCGCTTGCTTGTAGGTTAGCTGGGCTGTGCTACCAGCACCAGATCCTGAGGCAGGAATCTCAGTGCTGTGTAGAAATCCAGTTGTCCCTTCTCCTGAGGGTGAGCTTTCTTGTTGAGAGAGAGTATATAAGGGGGAAGGTATTGGGGTTTTTCCCTCCAAAACGAACAAACAAAACAATTACAGTTACTACTATTCGTTCTCATTACCTGTGATTTATGTCCTCCACTGTGAAAAATACCCCAGCTCATTTCCCTAGTCATCGGTGGACCAGTTTGAAGGTTTTGAACTTTTTCAAATTGGGAAAGATGTTGGTGATTTGCCACCTCCAGTAAATGTTTTTATTTCTAGGGTCATGGGATGTTGCCAGACAAATTTTGTCAAGATCTTATAGCTGATACTTTCCTTTGTTTTTCTAACCTGACTAGTGACTATGGTGAGAAGAAGCCATCAACTGACAAAAATCTTTCTGTCGTTAACTAGAGATACTTTTCTATGTAATTATCGAGTGTTGTTGGGTAACTATCCAGTATTCAGTTTAAATCACAGATTCTATTTTTGGATTAATAAGCTCTGTCTTCTCTCTCTCGTTCAGAATGTAAGTGATATGCTTGCCCTATAATGTAGTAGGTGCTCAGTGTAATTGAGTAATTTTGTAAAGGAGGCAATTTAAAAACACATCGTAGTCATGAGTAGTTATTGGATATTTTAAAATCTACAGTTAAAAGTTTATAAATTTATGATATAGCTTCATTAACTTGGGATATTCTTTACTCCTTTAATATACTTTGCTTCTGTTAGGTAGTTAACCACAGGACAGTTAACCTTGATTTCATAGTTTGAATGAGTAATAGTATTTAAAAGATGAAACCACCGTATATGGATTTAGAATGTGTGGTAGCAAGAGCATTAGTCATAACTTTCCTAGCCCTGTGTGTTTGTTTATGCTTTGGAAATACTTCCTTGCTGTCCGTCTCCTTATCTGCTGGTACTGCAGAGAGCGTGCAAATGCCATCCGTTATTTCCAAGATGTTGAGGAAACCAGCCGTGACATACCAGGGAAGCTTTGATTTGCCACCTGTTGCTCTCAGGGAACGGTTGGAAGCTTAATGAACATCCACATGCCTTCCACACTGCTCTCAGGAAATGAGCAAAGCGCCTAAATACAGACAGCAGACTCATCTATCTCTCACCTCAGGGTCCCACTCAGAGATAAGTACTGATACCTTCGGCATACATAAAAGTCACTAAGAAGAGGCATCACTTAATTTCGAACTACTCTTAAGCTTCCCGAACAAGTATTGGAAAGTGCTCTGAGCAGGTGGAAGACATTTGGAATTCCTATTTCATGCATCCATGGTTCATACAGTGTTAAGATGTTCAGCTGGGAAGATTAAGTTATTGTACGTTGTACATTGTACAGTGTGCCATGCAAACACTGGTCTTCTGGAGTAAGGATTGAGCTCAGAAAAGTTTTTTGATTAACAAGCCTTTAAATATATCTTTCATGGGTGAACCTTTATTGTGACTAGCTTTTCCAATATCACATAAAAGGGCGAGATTCAAAGTTCCTAGTTTTAAACATGTTTTTCTTTCCATACATGTTGAAAATTGCTTACCCCTTTCATGGTTACATCACCCTAGTAATTAAGTCATGAAGAGCAGTGATCAAGAGCCTCGGACCAGACCACCAGTGTGTAGATACCGGTTCTACCCCTTACCAGTTTATGAAGCTATATCATGATACTGGGCAAGTTACATAATCTCTCTGTGCTGGGTTTCCTTATCAAATGGGAATTATTATTATACATAACTCAGAGGGTTGTTGTGACGATTAAATGAATTAATATACATGCAGCTCCTAAAATATTGCCAAACATATAGTAAACGCTATATAAGTTTTAGCTATTGTTATTTCTTTCTCTTGGAGCAGCTCAGAATGTTGGAAACATTGTTTATGCACCTGTTCTATAGAGTCTTTACTCCTGTGAGTCATTTCAACCTAGAGATCATAAAGCCATTTACACCCTCCAGATTCATAGATCTAAATTCTAAAAACTCCTTTGCGGTGATGGTTGAATGTTACCTTTAAGAGCAGTAAGATAACATATTTTCTCTTGAAACATGACATCACACTATTCCCCTTTTCCTATAACCCAATGTATTCCAGGGATAAAGGATGAGGAAACACAGTGTTCTGCACATAAGACATGATACTGTCTTAGTTCTCCTTCCCGACACTCTTCACAGGAAAAGCAAAAGGAAAGCTTGACATGTTATAATGGAAATCTCTAGGCCCCATTCATAGTGTTGCCCAGCCCAAGACATTTTTTACGATTATGAATTTTCAATGCTTGTTTTTCTCCTTTCAGCATTGACTACCAGTGTATCTCATCATATTTAGAAAGTAAATTGGGAAAAATGTACCTGATACATTAAAATGAATACAATAGGGAGACATAATACAGTAAAAATTACATCAAATCAGAAAAACAAATCATTTAGGTGGCAAAGAAATTTTTACGGTATTTTCCCTCAAAGCTTGATATTTTTGTTCTGGCTTCCACATTAGTGACAATTTGCGATTCAGATCAAGAACTTGAGGATCAGGAGACAGTAACTAACTGTTTACACTTCGTTATATAAAATCATCCTTGACACTAGATCATATAAGCACTAACTTTTACAGGTGGCAGAAACATTATTTTGTCATTCTTAGGATTAAGTATAGTGCCCAGTCATCTATAGAAACTTATCTTCTAAATACACTGGAGATGAGGTTCCTTCCCTAGAAACATCAAATCACATTTTTAAAATAACAGAAGAAGGTTTTTGGAAGTGACATAGGATGTGAAATGAATTTGTAAAAGAAAAAAGAAAAAGAATACTGGTTAAAGGGATAGCAGTGTGTTATTGTTACTTATAATTACTTCCTGCTTGCACAAAGTGCTTCTGAGCAGTTGAATAGTTTAGGAGTCCAATCAGGAAACTCATACAACCAGAAATCAGAGATTTTTTAGCAGCCATAACGAACCCTCGACTAAATACACCAATTGTGCTTTCGTGATGTAATCCTGTTTAAAAAAAAAAATCAGAAACTTATGTTTTCTGGATTTTAAATAAACTTGCTGTTGTAGTTCATTTTCATCATAGCCACCAAGATGTTTTAATTTATGCTCAAATGTGATCCTTCAGGGAAATAAGTGTTTGGGGGACAGACTCTACTTTCTCATCCTTTTTTTCCCCCTCAATAATTTTACAAATCAATCATTAGCAAAACTGGCTGCCTGAAGGTTCTTATTACAACAAATGTTCTTGCTGTAATCCTCAAAAGTAGGTATCATGCTGACTTGAATTCTAATTAGCCCTTCAGCAAGAAGAGTATTGTATGGTTAATGCATTCAGTGTCAAGATACATTAATCAAAATTATTGGTGATGCTTTTAGCACCCAGGCAAGTCAGCACATATTTTTCAAGCCCCGTTGTACTATTTTTTGGGCAATGAAAATCGGATCTGCTCGGGGTAATAAATATCATGGAAAGCATGACTTGATTTAAACTGGTATATTAGAGGTTTTTTAGACAGGTTAAAAAAATAATATCTTTTACTCCTTTAATTGATAATGACTTATAAAACTAAAACAAATGGTATTAAATGAAAAACCAGAGATTTTTCTGTGGACAAGAGATAATCAGTTAGGACTTTCTGTTCACTATTCCATTTAACAGATGGTAGGTTCTGGAAGTTTATAGGGAAACACCTGGTGAGCCATTTCTGTATGAATGAAGCTGCCTCTTCATTCTTACCTTGACTAGTAATTCCATCTACATATTTGATGACTCTTCTCACCCATATGAAAGACATCCTTTATGTAGATTTGACAACAGAGTATTAAGTGAACTGTCCCAATGGCCATTTAAAAGATAAAGTAATATCATCTAAAATACTTTCTTGCCATATATTAAATGTGAGTTTGAAGAAAAATCAGTCCAGATTTTATTATGGAATTCCAAGACTTAATGGTCATTGTTAGATTTCAGAAAGATCATGTTTTTAAAGAACTTCCTAGTTTTTCCTTGTGTTTTTATAATATAGAAGGCCAGGTTTTGTTGCCTTCTTTGTTGGTGAAGATAGTAATTGTTTGAGTTATTTGGAGGGTTTTTGTTTTGTTTTGGGGGGTTTTGGGCCAGAATACACAGAATTTAAACTATCGCAATAGGCTGTTTAAATTTTTTAAAAGTAATAGCAAATGAGTTGAGCAAAAGTGGCTTCAGTCAAAAATCTTACCTTTGCAGCATCTTCCTTTTATCCTTCCCGCCTTCCCATAGCTAAATCTTCTTGTAGTTTACTTCATTTCTCTGTGTACATATTGCCAATTTATGAAAGAAAACAGAGAAGGAGAGAGAGGGATAAACTCGAACACTGACACCCTAGTCAACAAGGGAACTTTTTGTTTGGTGCAAAAAACAGGATCATTTTTCAAATATAGCCCATATTAGTTACTATGACTTATTTTAATTGAGCTTTATACTACAAGATCAAAATTGTGGCTGCTGAAAGCGTTAACTATAGTTGGAAAGATCAGTGTGAGACCATTAGGCCTTCCTAAATTGGTCACGTATAAGTACACGTTTGATTTCAGCTATAGCTATTCTTTGTAGATTTGTTTCTGCATCTTTATGTGCCCTGGCTGTTTAAAGCTTTCATTCAATTTAGCAAAACGTGTGTCAGATTTTCAAATAGGTCTGTTTGCTGCTGTTTCTCCAAGCAGTTTATTACTAGACCTACTAATTGTGCTTTATCCTGAATTAATAGCATTTATTCTTCCCAACGTGAATCCCAGTTTAGCTGCCAGAACCACAAACACTTCATTATTCATCTTTTCTACCAGCTCAACACAGGAAGATATGTTACTGTCTTGGAACTGAGACCTAGTTTTTTAACTCATTGGTGGTGAGCTAATTAATTGATGTTGAGAAGAAACAAAGGACAAAACTCATGAAACAACTCAGGAAGAAATCAGATGTAATATTTAAGATAAGACCAGAAAGTTAAACCAAATTTTTATTTTCATTTTGAAATTTGAAGCTGCATCAATGCCGTATTGCAGTAGCATGAACAGGGCTGAGATTTCTGTTTCTCTGGCAACCGTCTGATCACTGGTAGGCATGTGGTTTGGGTAGCAGAATTTGGTGCCAGCCGTTACTTATGTTTTAGTGATTAAAACGTTGGATTGTTTTAAAGGTTCTGATAAAGAGTGTTGTATATTTTTTATTTCCAGGCTTTGGTTAAATCACAGCTCTGTATTTATTTTAAGAGTTAGATATTTCATTGTTTATATTTTTCCATTTGTCATAAGGGTAGATCTAGTTGGACATTGCCAGGACCGGTGAAGACAAAACAACAACAAAAATAGCGGATTATCCTGGGTTTAATTGCTCTGGTCATGGTAGAGGAACAGAACATTTTAAGATGCTTGTCCCTCTCCATTCTTCCTCTCCTCTTGTCTTATCTCTTTGCTAGTTGGTTGCTTTCACACTTTTGCTTTCCTTCCACACAGGATCAACAACTCCAGTATGAATGGAATCCCAATTAACTTTGTAATCTTGTTCTCAATGATAAGAAAAGTAAAAACCTAAAACACTATCTCACTTGAGATTAGTGAGTGAATAGGTAGAGAGGTGAAGGAAAATTTAGAATACATATATATATGAAATTATATATATATATATGAGAAAAACAGATTAAAGTGGCTGTGAAGTAATCAGTGCTCTTAACTTATTCTTATGCTATTGACTGGTGCCTTGGTATTCATGGCAAACCAATGTTTAATGCCTCTGCCTTTCCTTCATTTATCTTAGCCATATTTTGGTTGTCATTTTTTAAAAAAGCACTAACACATCATACTGAAAAGATGAATATTGTTTCAGAAAAGGTCATATTTTAGTGTTTTCACTTTAATGGTAGAGCTATTTTACTTGCAGCTTACCTGTATAAATCCACGTTTCCCTAATTATGACAGCCAGCATCTGCCCTTTTCAAAGGATCCCTGCTTTATGTTCCCATGTTATTCCAACAATGGCTCACTCAAATTATAATTGGGTTTTCTAATTTGGGTAATTGCCTTGTAAATAAGAAAAAGAAAAAAAAACTCTACATTTAATTGTTCCTTAATTAAAAGTATTATAAGAGCTTAGTTCCATTATAGTTCCAATTTCCTCGATTGCATCTCTCCCCCACCTTGTCTATTCAGAAAATACGTGTGAATAACTTCCAATTTAGCAATCTCCTATTTCCCATTGATTATATGAGACTAGATATGTAAAAACGGCTCTGAGAAGCATCATACAGTCCAATAAAAATAGTTACTTCTCCTGTGTATTGTCCTGAAAAATTAGGTAACCTCATTTTTGTGCGGTTTGACTTACCTCAAAAAATGATTTTGCAAAAATGTTTTGTGTTTGAATCATATTTCAGCTGCTTTCCCCTACCTTCCTTTGACTCAGTCTCTTTCCTCTCTCCTGGTTAACTAGAACTGTGACTAAAGTGGGTTAACTTGCTTATTCTTTTAATCACATTAAAGTATTTGTAGAACCATAGGTTGTCATAGCCTTTCTCCTAGACATTTTAGGAAATTCTAGGACCTTTAAACTCTACATCAATCCTTGCCGAAGAGGCAAGTTTTTTTTTAAGGATTACATTTATTTAGGGAAATTTAATAGGTATGACCATTTTCTCCTTTCCCTTTCTTACAGGAAGAAACTCATTCTTAGTAAACCTGTCATTTCTCTACCTTACACACTTCGTTTTGCAATCCTAAATGCTCTGGCAGATGGATATCGTCTCATAAAATGATGATATAGTCACATGAGAAAATTTAGGGTTACTTCTTGAAAGGAGTTGAAGAGGTATTGAGCATAACCCCATACAGTTGTAAAGAATCAAGAAGTCACCATGTATATCACTAATTAGCTGCAGAGGTGTTGTAATACTACTACCACTAATAAAATAATGACAGCTAGCATTTTTGAGCCTATAATATAAGAACAACAGTAACATTTATTGTTGACTTACTTTGTTCTAGAAGTGGTGCTAAGAGCTTTGCTTGAATTATCCAATAAGTCTTGACTAAGTCACCCCTTAATGACACCAGAATCTTTCATTATTTGGCACCTCAGGATCACAGCCTGCAAAGCCAGGCTTTAACTCCATTCTGTACTTTTGTACCAACAGTTCTCAAATATTTAACCTCAAAACCCTTTTACACACTTAAAAATCAGGATTGAAGGAGTTTTTATTTATGTAGGTTATACCTATTGATATGTCTGTATTAGATATTAAAACAGAAATTTAAACAACCCATTATATGTTAATTAAATAACATTTTTATGAAACACAACTGAATTTTACAAAACAAACAAAAAAATAGCAGGAAGAATGACATTGTTGTCTTTTTTTTTTTTTTTCCAAATACCTTCGATGTCTGGCTTAATAGAAGGCAGCTGGATTCTCATATCTGCTTCTGCATTCAATCTGTTGCAATTTGTTGTCTTGGTTAAAGCATATGAAGAAAAACCAGCCTCATACAGATATGTAATTGGACATGGGAAGATTATTTTAATAGCCTTTCCATGAAATTGTGTTATTCTTTTTTTTGATACTACCCCAAACTCTACAAGTAGTAGTTTCAACTTAAAGGTTAGGTGCAATGTGAAATCTGAAACCATATCAATGAATCAATCTTTCCTACTCTGTACACTAAAAATGGTAAGTGAAAAGGCACTCTGAGAACCTCTGGTATAAGTCTAGGAAGGTAAGAAACAGTCCAACCAGCTCAAGACCATGAGTAGAGATATTTATGCCTTATTTCAATAATTGTCTTTCAAGCCTGAGACAGAAAAGAGACCAATGATTATTTCCTCCCAATCCTGCCAAGATATAGACAGGTTGGAGACAATGTCTCTAAAGTAATTGAGAGCTCTGGCATTAAATAAACATGAAGCTGTGATCCTAAAGTTAAGTATGCTATTGTTCCCCTTGAATAAATTGAAATAAGAAACGAATCGAGATGGTAGATGCTTTCTTAGAGTGGCATGATAAAGTACCACTAATCATACTCAAAGTCTTTAAAATAAGCCAGTATTAATAATGCTAAAATTGTTGAGTGTCCAATGCATTGCTAATTTTATATCTTGAAATAAAAATTTTCACCCTGAACATTCTGTATAAAGGAAATTGCTATCCATTTAACTCAGGAGGACTTAAATATATTAATGTTTTTAAAAAGGAAGAAACAACACTTTGGTCACTTAGATCACAAAGCCTTATTTATTTATGTGTGACTTATGAAACTGCATGCTTCAACTTTTTATAAACTAAGCACTAACCTAAATAAGAAATACATTTTTGCAACATTTACTCTTTTTTCTTCTCTTTTATTAGTATGCTTTAATGGTGCTTCTATTTGCTTTGCTAACAGTGAAATCATTTTATTTCTACTTGAAGATTTGCAAGAGTCTTATCTACCTGTAAACTTTCCACCTATTAACTTGCATTATATTTTCATGACAGTAAGTTGTTACTAATGATACACATGAACTTTAATACAGCTTTTTTCTTGAGGGTGGAGAGGGAATATTTATGTATTTATATAAATCATTTTATTGGGAGAAATGTCTTACTTGTAAGTAAGTATATTTCTTATGTTTTTTGTTTAAAATAACAAGTTAAAATTTTTTTATAAGAAATAGAATGGTCATCATTGAGTTTTCTGAATATAGTTCATTTTCACTTTAGACGATTAAGAGATTGATCCAAAATTATTTGTTCAGATTTTCCTCTCCGTTATATGTAAAGATATAGAGACAGGTAGAACAGAGTTATAGAAATTTCACAAACAATAAACCTAAAGCATCCATTCCCCTACACTTTTTATTTTCTTAAAGCAGTACCATGAGCATAAGAACTAGAGATAATCCATTTCAGTTATTTATCACTGTTCAGCAAATTTTGCAGTGCTGATATCCTTTTGTTCCCTGCCCAACACCAAGGTTTTATACAGCATATTTTAAAAAATCATTATTGCAGAAATATTTCATGACACTCTAACACTTCTTATCAAACATCCTCTCTGTATCTTCCTGCTCAGCTCCGAAAAACAAATGTTGAAATATAGCTACCTTAGATAAAAATCAAATATATCAAACAACATTAGCTACTGCTCCAGAAATAATCCAATGGAGGGAAACAAATGAACAAACAAATCCCAGAAAACATGGGAACAGAGGCATTATATTTTTGTTTTGTTTTTCTTTGCTTTAAAACTTCGTTATAGATTTCAGGAAGTTAGACTTTTACATTTGAGCTCACGTTGTTAAGAAGAAAATAAAACTTTATAGTTTATATGTGAACACTGGTGTCGGATGTTTTCTGATGCCAAATACCTGGTGTCTTTTCCAACACCAGTTCTCCAACTCTGATTCTCTGACACCAACTGCATGTCCTACAATTCAATCCTATTGTGACACTAACTACTCAAGGTTAGCATCAGATTCCATAGGTTTAAGGGTTCAGTCCCATAAGACTGCCCTCACTTCAGACCACAATTACAGGTACCACCCACCTCACCCTCTCCCCCTTACCTGGACTTACGTCTGACTTGGCTACAGATTCCAGGGTACTCACAGCCACCCTCTGCCACTCCCACTCAAGTCTGATAATTTGCTACAGTGACTCACAGAACTCAGGAAGATACCATACTTACCATTACAGTTTGTTATGAAAGATTAAAATGAGCAGTCAAGGGCTTCCCTGGTGGCGCAGTGGTTGGGAGTCCGCCTGCCGATGCAGGGGACACGGGTTCGTGCCCCGGTCCGGGAGGATCCCACATGCCGCGGAGCGGCTGGGCCCGTGAGCCATGGCCGCTGAGCCTGCGCGTCCGGAGCCTGTGCTCCGCAACGGGAGAGGCCACAACAGTGAGAGGCCCGTGTACTGCTAAAAAAAAAAAAAAAAAAAAAAAAATGAGCAGTCAAATGGAGAGGTACAAAGGGTGAAGTCAAAAGTGTCCTGAGGGCAGGAGCCTCTGTCCCCGTGGAGTTGGGGGGCGCCACCCTGCCAGCACATGGAAGTGTTCATCAGCTCAGAAGCTCTCTAGTCCCCACTGCTTTGGAAGTTTTATGAAAGTTCCATTATGTAGGCGTGATTGATTAAAGCATTGGTCGTTGGTGGTTAAACTCAATCTCCATCTCCCTCTCTGGAGGTGGTGAGAGGAGGGGAAAGGTTGAAAGTTCCAACCTTCTTATCACAGCCCCGACCCTGAAGCTGTCTAGGGGCCCACCATAGTCACCCCATTAGCATAAACTCAGATATGTTTGAAAGGGGCTCGTTAAGAGTAACAAAACATGCTCCTGTTACTCTTATTACTCAGGAAATTCCAAAGGTTTTAGGAACCAGGAACAAGACCAAATATATATTTTTTATTATACCACAACTGGGTTTCCTCCAGATGGTAGAGAAGAGATTTTGAGGCTGGGCAAGAAGAGATTTTTTGCTTTCCATCTGAACATTACTGACTCTCTTCCCTAGCCACACCCACTGTACCAGTTATCAGTTGCTGCCTACCATACAAGCCCCCCAAATGGGAGTGGCTTAAAACAACAATCCTCTCACACTTCTGGAGGAACAAGAATTTGAGCATGGCTCAGCTGGGGACCTCTGTCGCAATGTCTCCCATGAGGATGCAGTCAAGCTGTCAGCCAGGGCTGTGATCTCATCTGAAGACTCTACTGGGGTGGAGCATCTGCTCCCAAGTTCACACATGCGGCTCTTGGCAGACCTTGGTCCTCACCATGGGGACCTCTCCATAGGGCTGCTCATGGCAGCTTGTTTTCCAGAAAGCAAGTTGATTCAAGTGAGAGAGAACAAGGAAGAGTCCCCAGGATGGAAGCCACTGTCTTTTTATAACTTAGTCTCAGAAGTGATGTCCCATTACTTCTGCCATATTCTGTTAATTAGATATGAGTCAGTAAATCCAGTGCACACTCAAGCAGAGGGATTACGCAAAGGCGTTGAATACCAGGAGGTGGGATCATTGAGGCCCATCTTAGAGGCTACCTACCACATCCACCCTAACATAATGGATCTTGATTTGGTAAATGTTAGGAAGCACTGGACAACAGATGAGAAAGGAAATTGTAAAGACATTTGTCTGGTTTCTTTGTCACTTTTACTTTCTCAAGCTCCTCCAAAGCTTTGCTCAAAGTACTGTGGCTGATCAAAACCAGTTCTGATTAATTTTATAGTCAGTAGCTGGATCTCAGCAAGAAAGCTATATATAATCAAAGGAGTGAAATCCCAGTAGAAGGAAATCAGTTTAACTTTACCTATTTACTGTCAAATATGTAATAATCTCGTATGCCCATTTTTTTAAAGGGAGAACCAGGTTTCATTGGTCCTCAAGGAGAACCAGGCTTACCAGGGTTACCAGGAACAAAGGTAAACGTAGCGTTTTTCCCTTCCTTCCTTTCTGAAATTTTTGGTCATATATTTTTAGTCCATTATGTTACTTAGGTGACCAGATATTTTTGCCTAATGGAGAACTAAAGCAGCTTAGCACCTATTCCTAGCACTTCTAATGGGAATGTCATGTTAAATAGAATAATAGGAAGTTAATTCCAGAAAGCCTTAGGCAAAACAACAGGATGGTGGAATACATTCGTTGTTCCAGTTGTCCCCCAAATTGTACCTAAATTGATATGATGCTATTAGTCTCCTGGCCATATGGAAAAGTGAGGGAATTCTGAGGAGGAGAGGTAGAACTCATTAACTCCTGCCCCTCGTTACCCATTTTAAGACATACGCATAAATCAAACATTATTACTATTCCCCCATCACTCCCTAGATTGCAAAGGCAAGTACTGACGTCATATAGATTCCTGAGTGTCTCATCCCAAAAGGATCCATCCTGAATAACGTCTGCAGAAAGATTCTGTAATGAAAACCATCTCGTGATCTTCCACTTGGCAACCTGAGAGAGGGCCCTAAAAGCAAAATCTGTATGCTGCCATATAAAAAACTATGTTGCTGTGGATACAGTCAGAGCCATAGTTCCCTTTTTATCTACCCAGTAAGACATAAAAAGGTACAGCTCTGAGGATGGAACTTTATTCATGACAGACTCATGAATCAAAGAAGGAGCAAAATTAGATCAAACTACTTTCTTTTATTTTTCAACCATAGCAGTTTTGCCTCAATGTGTACTGCATTCACCAGAAATAAGCCAGGATGATTTCCAAGAGCTCGAGAAATATGTTCATGGCTTGTTCTGACAGAGGAGTCCTCATTCCGCTGGTCAAGAGAAAATAACTCTAATCCTAGTAAATGGAAACTATGTGTGGCCTAAAGGGAGACTAAAACTCTGTCGAATTTATGTAAAATTGCTGTTTGCTCAGCAATTTCTTTTTCACATAATGAGCTGTCAAGCTTATTAACAAAATATGAGGAAAGCCTGTTTTAGCCTGAACAGATTTACACACGAAATGCACTTTCTGGAGTAAAAAGAGCTAGAACAAAAGAATAATGAGCATTCTGTGTTCATGTCAGAACTCTCGTATTTATTCAGGCTTGCAGCCTCAGAACCAGGTAGAGAAAGAGGATTGCTTTGTGGATAAGCACAAAGAAATGGGAAACCTGGTCAGTGCTGGAGAGGACCAGGCGTGAACATGATCTCTAAATGTTTGTGGCATTTTGTTTGCTAAACAAGGGAAAATAGGAGAAACACAGACTGTGGAGTGTAGAGTTCATCCGTAAATATATTTTCTTTTGTTCACTTATTTTAAACTCTTCCACAGTCAAAAAAATCCAGATGTAGAGCCGTAAAATCAACATTAATTACTGTTCGTGAAGAACCCAGCCTGATTTTACAGAACAGATACTTTTATAACAGATACTACTCTGAACTCCCAATAAAAGTAAAGACTACTGTAACTGTTTTGTATTTCCACAAGAGGGGTGTGAATAAAAATTCATTTAACAATATTCTGAAGTTAATTTTCAGCTGAATTACCTATCTAACATGAAATTGGTATCATAATGGAAAAGTCATGATTATTTAAACATCTCTTTCAGCCAAACACTAGTCTTTTACCGGTTGCGTAGGCAGTCTGGATTTGTACCAGTAAATTCAGATTTTAAAAATAAACTAAGTCCTCATATTTTATCCCCAACACAGTGAAGAGAGATCATAATGAAGAAATACGTATAATTGCATCTAAAAATCTGTTTTATGTACTGCTGTATTCTCAGCATCTGTATAGCGCCTGAGAGAAACCTCCATCAGTCTAAAGAAATAGGACTTTATTATGAATAATTTAGAATACTTTGTATAATATTGTTTAGTCATTAATTCAACACATTTTTTTTCCAGACATTTTTCTAGTATTTGAGAATGGGGAATAAATGCAACAAAAACAGTCTCTACTCTACTGAAGCTTCCACTGTAATATGTGTAAGAAAGGGGTGGAAGAAAAGAAAAAAGTACACAAATATGTAATGTAATTCTAGAGAGAGACTAATAAGCAACTGATTAGGGGCATGATGATAATAAGTGATTCTAGGTAAGCATATATGGACTCCACTACTCTGGTAAATACTACAGAGAAATGATTTTCTAAAATTTTTGTTTTTCTCTAAAATAAGATTATAGTTACCATTTTAGAATTCTTCCGTAAAATATTAAGAGCAACACCAAACATGGTATCTACATATTTAAATAAAAATTCCATATACCAGCAAAAGTGCTTCAGTGTCTAATCCCTGGAAAATCCCTTCTGGAGCACCTTTTCCATCTCCTGCATCCAATCAAGTCCCTTGTCTTTCTCCCAACCTCTCCATTGTCCCACTCCCTTTTGGTTCACGCTGAGAAACCTGCTGAGCCTTCTTCATCCTGGCCCTAATCTATCCCACCTCCCCTGCAAAACCACAAAGGTTTCCCACAGTGGGCATGATACAGACAAAGATCTTGGAATTTAAATCCCTACATCACCCATAACAGATCGAAATCCTACTTTCTTTTCCTTTCCAAGACGAATCAGTCCTTCAGTGAGAAGGGTGCCTCCCTCATCCGTAAACATATCATCACCAGAAATCGAAACTTGTTTGATTATTGAAATTCTACCCATCGTGCAGGAAGTCGAACGCTCTCAAGTCTGTGTTCAGGGAGTGTAAAACAGCACCGTCTTCCTGAAGGGCGATTAGCTAGCTTTTAAAATGTTTATACTTTTTGACACAGCCATTTGTCTAGTAGGAATTTATCCTAAGAATATGACCAGAGATGTGCAAAAGATTTACATACAAAAACGTGTATGCAAAAATTGAAGACTGACTACAGTCAGTTCTCTATCACAGCTCTCCCACGTTAAAGGCTTTGGGCAAGTTATTTAACCTCTCTGAGCTTCAGTTTCCTCATCTGTAGACTATGGATACTAACACCTTTCTCATTTGTCCTGGGGATTAGATAGGATAATGCATGTAAAGTGTTGTGTGCAGTTCCTGCACTCATCAATAGCACAGTTATAAACAGTGAAAATTATAATATACACCCTACCTCATCCTTCAGGATATGACCCAAGTCTCACCAAAAGGAAGTCAATCTGGACCATTGAAAACCCTGTGGAGTTTCTTCTTCTCTCACATATGGCCTTACATTACTCCTTAACTCTTAACTATTTTGTTCATGTGGATCTTATCTAACTAGAGCACTAGCTCCCTGTGGGCAGTGACCATGCTCATCCTTCCCAGAGCTATAAATCTAGTAAAAGCTGTAACACCTATGGATCTTGTACAATGCCAAGCACTTTCCATTTCTAGGTTATGAAACCAGTACTCTAATTTTCTCCATTTTACAGAGGAAACTGAGGCTTTCAGAACTTAACTAACTTTCCCCAAAACACAAAACTGGTAAGTATTCCAGAGCCAGGAGTAAAGCCCAGAAAATCAAATTACAAAACTTGGCACTTAGCCATTTTGCCCTGCTTCGGAAGATCTTAAAAAGCTGCTGCAGACTGAAAACTATGTCCATGCCTGTTGTGAGGTATTAATGATGGCCCTTATCAATTCCCTTTAAAGGTCTTTCTGGGACTTCCCTAGCAGGCCAGTGGTTAAGACTCCGAGCTTCCAGTGCAGGGAGCACTGGTTCGATCCCTGGTCAGGGAACTATGATCCCACATAGGGCGCGGCCAAAAAAAAAAAAAAAAAAAGTCTTTCCATTTACCAACATAGGCATCTGACAGGCATTTACCAAACCATTTCCTTGTCTATAAAACGGGAATGAAAATGTAAACGTTGAATTTTTTTTTTTTTTTTTTTTTTTTTTTGCGGTACACGGACCTCTCACCGCTGTGGCCTCTCCCGTTGCGGAGCACAGGCTCCGGACGCGCAGGCCGAGCGGCCATGGCTCACGGGCCTAGCTGCTCCGCGGCATGTGGGATCTTCCCGGACCGGGGCACGAACCCGTGTGCCCTGCATCGGCAGGCGGACTCTCAACCACTGCGCCACCAGGGAAGCCCTGAATAATTATTTTGATTATTAAATGAGATAATCCATGTTGAGGTTAATACAATAACGAGTATGTGGTAAATAAATAGTAACTTTCTGCTTTCTTTGATTTTATTCAACTCATTCATTAACCTACAGGGACTAGCTGGGGGTGATAGGGGGCGCCATTTACCTATTTTGCGATTTGTGACAGGGCGACCGTGGGGAGGCAGGGCATCCTGGAAGAGGGGATCGAGGGGAGCCTGGAGCCCCTGGACCAAAGGTCAGTTATTCTCACACTGGAAAACAACATTCTCTGGTTTGGAAATGTGTGCCACTTACTTCAGAACATGCAACTAAAATAAAATTATTCAAGGGGTATTAAAACAGCCAAAATCACACATAATTCATTGAAATTCACACCAATTCGTTATTTTCTAAAAAGGGTTTTACAATTCAACTTTTCCAGTTTACTCTGTTCTGTTCAGTCAACAAATTAATAACACATCCAAATATAAATCGGGAGGTACTGTCACACTAACACCTTACCGCTCGATGTATATTAAAACCTACTGAGGAAAATGTGGAACCGTGTTGTGTTAGTTTCTATGGTAATTTGATGGTGTGTAACACCTTGAAAGTATGAGAGCTAAGGATTTATTTGACTGTTCAATCTATTCCTCTAAACTTCCTGAAAACTAGTATGGTAACACTTTATTTTAATAACCCATCCTAGAGACACAGGAAGTGATTTACTCTTTGATGAAAAGGAAATTTATGCAAACACTGTTGAGACTAATGAGAATTAGTCACAGAACTCTTCCCATCCGCTGATGGGTGGGGCAGTCTTCAGAATTACAATGGCATGAAGGTTGGTGGAGAGACCAGGGAGTGAACTAATGATACGGTGATAATACCTATGTTCAGTGTTGTAACAGCCTACATCATATGGAGTCATATATTGAGGCAGTTAAAATAAAGTGTTTCCATTTTTCTGTATTATTCTGAGTCACTGCTAATTTCTTTTTTTTCTGTTCTTATCTCCCTCTGTCATGTTCTCTTTTTCATCTTCATATTCTTCTGTAATAGGGGAAACAAGGTGAATCAGGAACTAGAGGCCCAAAGGGGTCTAAGGTCAGTAACTGGGTAACCATTTTAATGTAACATGAGGCCGTCATGTAACATGTGTCTCTTCCACAGAGAATCATGTTTTAGATTAAACTCCTTCATACACTGGGGTTGCAGTAATTTCATCCCTATGATGATATCTCAGAACAGTTGGTTTGTTTCATCTTGTTTGTTTTTGTGTTCTGTGCTTCAGACCATTCTTTATGAGAAATTGTATTTCCTGTTTCATATGTATAGCTTATTTGGAAAAAATTGAGTACTTTACTTAAATTATATACGGTATAATCTTATTTTTTATTTCCTGGCTATCTTTGTGATAAATGTTCAGATTATACTTTGCTTTCAAGTCAGTTGACTCCCTTCATTCCATTAAAATTTCACCACTAATTGAAATTCTCTCCTTTATCATGCTCTTTATATAGTACCTGCAAAAATCTACATACTACTAGCAGAATCATGTTATTAATCATGCTAATAATGTAGAAAATGGGGAAAACAGCAGAAATTAATAATTCCCCATTCATAGCAAAATTGTATTATTATGGTCAATGTTATTAGCATAATGTGGATAGAAAAATTATAATCCCTTTTCCTGCTCATCTTCATTGGTCCTTATCCAGTTTATAAGAAAGACATATAGAAATGCTTTGAATTCTATTTAGGAAAAGGGCCCTGTAAATTTTAGGCTATTTTAAAGAACCTTCAAATCTACTCAGGTTCAAATCTCTTCTCCAAAATTTCTGTTTAGACTTCGGAAAATTTTGAGTGTTCTCAGTGATGCATTTGCAGTTTGGGGTTTAGATGATTCCTGGTGTCTCTTGGCGGGGATGGGAGGTAGTCATCACACCATAAATGGACATTTAGAGACTTTTCATGTTGCATTGAAAAAAAGAGAAAGCTGTGTTTGCCCAGATCTTGACCTTCAGCCCCCCGCCAACCTGGTCCAGCTAGCTGCTGTCCACTTCAGCACTTTCTGAGGGCTAAGAGACCTATACCTCTAGAAAACTTTTCCTTAGATCTCCATCATCAGAGGGAGGTCCAGCTGGTGACCTTTCCCTCCTAAATCTCCCTAGAATGACTTCTCAGAAAACAGACAACCCAATTAATTGGTTGCCTCTTTTCCCCCTTGCCCCAAATCTCTTCATATACAGGCAGGAACATAGCTCAGTCTGAGAGGTAAAATCTTGCTTTGGGTGTCATGGAAACCACTTGCTTTGCTTTTCAAGATCCCTAGGAAGCAAGTTACCATATGTATTGTTGTTTCAAAAGACTCTGTCATCTGAAGGGGGAAGTTTAATTCACTTCAGGGGGCATCTTAAAGAAGCATTTGCCATGTCAGTGGTTATTGTATTTCTAGTGGTTATTTTCCACTTCAGAAGTTCATATTAAAAGTGTTGCCGTATGGTGTTAAATACATCCTTAGATTTGAGATATTTCTGGACTGTTGGCCTCACTACTAACTCGGTTTTCTTCTCTTTTCACCGGGGAAAGGGTGACCGTGGAGACAAAGGGGACTCTGGAGCCCTGGGACCAAGGGTGAGTGTGTCTCATCTACTCTTTTGGCCTCCAACAAGCCTAGATTTGAAGTGTGTGTCTGTGTGGCTTTTCACAAGGCACTTGGACTAATAATACCCAACAATAGCGCTGGACGTAGACTACTGTGACTATTCCTGCTACTCCCCCCCCTTTCTTCTTATTTTTTATTGTAGTCACCAGGAGCACTGAGTACATAGACTGGAACACGTAAGATAAGCCCATAAGGAGAAGGTCTAAAGAACTCTTTCTATCTACTTCCCCTCTGCCAAATGAGCGATAGCAAGCCCATAGCCATCCACCTAATAGAACTTTCCACTTTTCAATTAACTCAATTAAAAAGAAAGCAATAGTCCATATTTTCAGAACCTTTTTAAAGCACAGGCAGGGAATTAGGACATGACTAATGGAAATTCAGTGGCAGAGCTACTGAGTAGGATAGACATCTTAAAAATATTTGTTCCCTCCTTATAGGTGCTGTTCAAATATATATATATATATATATTTGTTCCCTATTTACTTCCATTTTAATGGAATTCTATCCCTGTTAGGAAAGCCAAGCATTTGTTGTGTTCCATCTTCTTAAAAAATGGAGAAGCAATCTATGAGGTGTAGATGAGAGAGAGGTCAGGAGTTGCTTTAATAAATATGGATAAAGCCAACAAAATTTTGCAAGTCAAATCAGATTAGCCTACACATTATAATTTTTAGGAAACAGCTTTTGAGATTGAATTGTATTTCTTTTTTATCCAATTTAATATATTTAACCTACCACAGACAGGAAGTTAGAAGTAGTTTGCCTCCTTTGAAATAAGGACAAACTTTGAACATGATTATTTATTCTAAAATACATTTGGGCCTTAGTCGGGAATCGATGGTCAGAGAGAGCTGTTTGCTGCTATTTCTGTTTTCGCCACAGTCCCTTCTTCATCCTAGCCTAACCCCCGTGATGTTCTCTTGGCTGATTTTTTCATAGGGTCCACCTGGTCAAAAGGGAGATCAAGGAGCCACCGAGATCATAGACTACAACGGCAACCTCCACGAAGCCTTGCAGGCAAGTGACTGCTCCCTGCCTTGATACAGACAGTGACACTGATGAGACCCTTGTAATGTGTGTAGCTATCAGCTTCCACACCCCCCTCAGATCTCAGAGGGCTCCACCACTCAAAGCACACCTTCTCCCTGATCTCCTGAACCCATCTTTTCTCTGCCCCAGTTTATCCTCTTTATTTCCTAGCATTTTTCAATCTTTCCTTCTCTTTCCCTTCTACCTTCAGATGTGCTTTAGTCAGTCTCACCTTAAATCTTGTACTGGTTTTGCCAAGCTTTGTCTCCTTGCTTGATACGTGAACCTAGCAAAGCCATTAAGAGCCCTGTGGCTCTGGAGTTTGAGCTGCCTGGGTTCACATCTCTTGCTTACTAAGTGCATGAGCTAGGGTTGTCGTGAGTAGATGACTAAGTACATATTATACACTTAGAACAGTGCCTAGCACATAATAAGTCTTTTATAGGTATTTCTTGCTACCGCTCCTGTTCAATTCTTTTTCTTCTGTTAACAAAAAGCCATAGACTGTGTGGCTTGTCTCCATCACCTTTGCTTCCTATTTCCTATTTATCCTCTTCATACTTAGACTCCGCGTTGTAGCGTGTACCATTATTTTGTTGAAATTTCTCTTATAAAGGTCAACAATAACCTCTAGGTGCCCATGGTACTCATCACTCTTGACTTTTACGTGACATTATACTAAACCGCCTTCCTTTTGAAACTCTTTCTTTCTGATTTCTCCAACCTTCTACTCTCATTTCTTCCAGTTTTCTTCTTGGATGGATCCACTCTATTTTAGTATTTCCAATTTCTCTGTCCACCCCCTAATTCTGGGTATTCTCAAGTCTCTGATCTTTTCTTGGTATAATCACTCCCCTTGTGTTCTTTCCCATTATGCCTTCCAAATCTTTCACCTCCAGGTCTGATCTGCATATACCTCTAGCTTCCCAGGAATATTTCCACTGTGGATGCAACACTGCCTTGTCAACTCTCACCAATACATACAATTATACTGGTTACCTTTCACACCTACCAAATGATTCCCTTTCCTAACTAACCAGTTTCTGTTAACGAAACCACAAGTTTTCTAATTTCTTGAGATGGAAACTTTAGTGTCATTTTAAAACTATTCTTTGTCCTTCATCCTTTATATCTCACCAGAAGCTACTGTTTCCTTTTTCAAAGTATCTCTTGAGGCTGCCCCACTCTCTCCGTTCCCGGCTAGGTCTGCATGTTGTTTATATCAGATCTAACACTGCAATGAGCCCTTAACCAATTCCTCTACCCCTAGTACCTCCTTGCTCTTCTAATCTTTTCCTATATATCACTCCAAGGTTAATTTTCCTAAACTATCACTATTTTGATGACTCTAATCTGTTCGGAAACCTAAGTGACCCTCTTGCCTACTCTATCAAGCCCAAACTCCTCCATCTCACTTTTAAGGCCCTATAACCCTGCCTTTCCTGTACAGAATGTTTTATTTCCCCACAACATATTTATCATATCTATAAAAATAACCATCTTTTTTCCTGGTTCATCCCTTTTCTTTCATTCATCCATCTAAATCCTATCCAACAATTCACTGCTGCCACCCAGGTGAATTTCTCCTCTGAATCCTTTTAAATATTAGCAGTCAGGACCCAGTAGTTTAACATTTAATTATTCTCAGATTCCATAATTTACTTTAGTTTTGCCTCTTACCAGATTGTAAATTACTTGTTGACAGGAAACTCATCTTGTGCTTATTTTATCTCCCCCAATGTGTCTGACCCAGGTCTAGGCATGTAAATATTAAATAAACTTATTGGTTGAATTCGTAAGTATACTTCATTCATATGCACAATCCATTTTTTTGCTTGAAAGCCAAATTAGTTGTTTTAAGTATTTTCCATTTTGTACTTGTTTGATTTTTTTTCCACCCATATGATTTCACTAACATTATCTAATCATGGTAGATCTACATTTCTATGGGTCCTTTGTTACAACTATCATTTTTAAATAGTAAAGCATTTATTAAATAGTTTTTACAGAATCTATCTTCAGCCTTGTATTTTTCTGTTCTTTTTATTCTTTTTCTTCTGGTAAAGCACATAGAGACACATGCTTACTGCTTAGAGAAACATTACTTGGGCAGTGTGTTCGGTCAACAGCTTGAACTAGGGTTCCTCAGTGCAAGTGGACTAGACTCAAGCAGTAGCCTCTGGGCTATTGTCAAATTCTAGAATCAGTTTTCTAAATTGTTCCCTTTTTCCCACAAGTTGATAACTGCGTGTATAAAGAAAGAGAAAGAACAGGAAGTTTTTGTTACTTACTATGTGGTCAGAGTTCTTCCTTCTGAAATATAGGGTCACATTTTTCAACTTTATTAGCAAAATTGTAAATTTCCCTTAAACTGCTTCCATTGGCACCATAATTCTTACTACTGCCTTTAAGAGGTATCCACTCTCTTATCTTTCAAGATATGCTTCTATGTTATTGGCCATGGCCATTTTCTGGAAAGACTGTGGAAGAGTTTTAAAACCTTTACATGAACAGAGCCTGGCATGAAGCAAGCTACCCTCAGTCTAAAACTGAAATCTGCTTTGATTTCCCCTCTGTTACTAACTAGCTGAGTCACTTTGGGGAAATCACATAATGTATCTATATTTCATTGATCTGATCTGTAAAATGACGATAATTTGGAATGGATTTTTTCTAAGAGTCCATAAAATCTAATATTATGCTTCAGGTTATTTTTTTAGGAGCTCCTGAATACCCTTTGTTGATGTGCCAAAACGCACTGTACTTTTTTAAAAAATCTGACACCTACATCTTGATATGAAAGAATAGATGTGCTCAGGTTCTTTTTTCACCTCGAGTTCTATATGACTGTAAACCAGTCAATATCCATCACAGCCAACTAGTTCATGTTTATACCTCAACCTAAAGATTTATTATTCTTAGGGGGTTGTTTAGGCAACTACGTGTTGTGCTTGTAAATAGCTTATAGTGTTTTTTTTCACTTCAAAACTGTTTGTTTTTCCAATATAGTACTCTAGTGAATTAAGAGTCCCTAATAAATAAATTAAACTAAATAGCCATTAGATTGAGAGGAAGGAATAGACATTTATTCTTCTAGTTCTCTAACCAGTGATGGATATTCAGTTTTGCAAATTCCATTTCACTATTGCCTCCTCTAGAAAAAATCTGCCCCAAAATCTGGATACTTAGATAAATAAGTGCATATTACAATTATAAAAATATCACTTAGAAATATAAAATTTTACTGTTGCCTCTACTGAAAATTGTTACAGGTATACCTCCTTTTATTGCACTTCACTTTATTGCAATTCGAAGATACTGCATTTTTTTACAAATGGAAAGTTTATGGCAACCCTGTGCCAAGCAAGTCCATTGGTTCCACTTTTCCAACCACATTTGCTCACTTCATGTCTCTCTGCCACATTTTGGTAATTCTCACAACATTTCAAATTTGTTAATTTTGATTATATTTGTTATGGTGATCTGTGATCTTTTTTTTTTTTTCCTGGCTGCGCCGCATGGCTTGCAGGATCTTAGTTCCCCAACCGGGGATCAAACCTGGGCCCATGGCAGTGAAAGGGCTGAGTCCTAACCACTGGGCCACCAGGGAATTCCCTGTGATCAGCGATCTTTGATGTTACTATTGCAAAAAGACTATGACTCTCTGAAGGCTCAGATGACGGTTAGCATTTTTTTAGCAATAAAGTTTTTTTTTATTGAAGTATAGTTGACGTACAATATTATGTAAGTTCCAGGTGAGCAATACATAAAGTGATTTACTGTTTTTAAAGGTTATACTTCATTTATAGTTATTATAAAATATTGGCTATATTCCCTGTGTTGTACAATATATCCTTGAGCAATAAAGTATTTTTCGATTAGGGTATGTACACTTTTTTTAGACATAATGCCATTGCACACTTAATAGACTACAGTACAGCTTAAACAAAACTTTTATATGCACTGGGAAACCAAAATTTGTGTGACTTGCTTTATTACGACATTCACTTTATTTCGGTGGTCTGAAGCCCTAACCCGCAGTATCTGAGGTACGCCCGTATTTACATGAGCATTTGTCATAAGCCGTTTATTTTGATTTTTATTTAAGGTGGTTATGTTTCCACAATTAGCAGTAAAACCTTTCATTTCCTACCTCAAGCTTTTAAAATTTCTCAACACCATATAAACTAAACCTCTTCTCTAGTGTAAATCAGGGGTGATTTTAAGCTTGCATCATTATGAGATGTGAAAGAAAATAATTTTTAATTCTACAGAGATTCACATAAGCATCTCAGAGAATAAATCACAAAGCATCCCGCTAGCCTTCAACCAATTTACAGCTTCTTTAACTCATGCCTCCCATTTCACATCATGCCTCAGTAGAGAATGACATGTCTTTCTCCATCACTACCAAAAATTCTGGTTTTCAAATCATTACTGAAGTTCAACCGAGAACCCTGCTGAGTGTATGTAGTTTTAACTTAGAGGAACCAGATACAAGAAATCCAAAGTGAGCCAACATCTTTAGGATGTCTCCGAGTGTCTGCACACTGGTTCTTCAAGATGGCAGTTAAAACTATGTTTTTGAGTAGTTAGCTTAGTTTTCTATCATTTGTTCTTCTGTTAACTGGGTGGAACCTGCTGTGTATAATTTTTAGGTCTCACAAATACAGTTATTTAACAAGCTTATTTAAACCCCTTCTGTTATAGTTCAGTTTCCAATAATAATGTTCTTTTATTTAGGCAACTCATTTTAAAACATGTTGTTATCCTTGAACTTTCAAAAAGACAAGCTAGTTTTGTGCTTAGGTGGAAAATGAATCATACATGGCTCAGGTTGGAAAACCTCTGAGACTTTAAATTTTAAACTCCTTCCCTCTCCAAGGTTTTATGTTTTTGCTGTCTAGTTAAAAATGTTATTTATAATTGGAAAGTAATGATAAAGAAATTATTTCTACTCTATAATTTTCTAATAGCCTTTTTTAAATGACTCATCTACCCATATAGGAGCAAAGAAGTAGCTTTCTCATAACCGTAAATTCAACTCTTGGTTTAGATGAATCCCTTAAGAATAAAATAAGTGGTACCTTATGTTACATAGATATGATGGTATAAAAATCTGGGCCTTAACTTTTTTATAACCTTGCCCCAGTTTGTGGCCATTTTGCCTTCTATCTTAGAAGCACTGGTTATTTTTTCCTACCCTGTCTTCTCTGAAGCTGTAATGACCGTGATTGATCTTATCCTGGAATACAAACTTGAACCATCTGTACACGGGCATAAATGTATTGTTTTCTAAGGAATCATGCACCATGTCACTAAAAACTCAAGTGTTTGAAGTGAGATGGGTGGATGATGTTAAGATTATATTTTACAACAACGACAATAAAAAACAGCACCAACACCTTGAATTAGAAATTGGAAGGGAGCAGTGGAAGACAAAAAGATGGAGTTAAACCGATAGTCACAAGTTTACATGTAATTGGACAGTGTTTGTCTAGGACCAGAGCTCCTAATGGAAAATGTTCTCTCCCCTAAAATCGCATAAAGTGGTACAGGTGTTACAGAACTTTTTGTACAGCACTTAGACTAGAAAATCTTAAAACAAAAATGGTTTGTGGATTGGTTGTTTTAGAAATTCATACTTTGAGAGAATATATTTTGGTACAGTATTCAAACCCTTTACATTAAGAAACAAGGCGAATCCCATGTCAATTCCTGTCTTAGTCATGGCACACACACACAGACACACACAAACACACAGACACACACAAGCTAATTATAATGCACCAAATGAGATACAAACTAAAAGAAAAAAATATTACTTATACAATTAGATATTTCCGTTTTCTCTAATCAAAGTACTCTAGAAATAGAGTTTTTATGAATAGGAAAGTTTCTCAGCTCCCAATTAAATTATACTGACAAGCCACCAGTGTACACCATTTTACTTCATAATTTAAATCAGTGAATTAAAATGTTGACATTTCTGTTTTCTTTATCCATAGATTTTTAAATAACATTCTAAAAAGAATTTTTACAAGCTATGGTATTCGTTTGAAGATAAGATATGTTTTCAGGATCTTATCAATTCCTTATACGACATCAGTCTTGCCAAAATATATTCAAAATCTTATTTCAGAAATGTATTACTGTACTTTGGCACACAAATTAGGTAACTCTGTCTTTATCAATACATTTTCCCAACAGAGGATTACCACCTTAACAGTCACGGTAACTCCTATTGCATGATTTCTGTGGTTTGTGACTTTGTATTCGGTGTTGGTGCATGCCGGTCATAATAGTACTAATGTAGCTGTTGTTTTTATCTGATATTTAATGTTATGTTTTCTTATATTAGTAACCTTTTACAACATTTGCCCCAGTTGAATCACTTTGTCTGCTTAGTAAAAAAGTCCAAAAAAAATTTTATTGTTATTTTTCTTAAAAGTCTTTGGCTTTATCTTAATCATATGGCTTTGTTCTTTAGTGTTTGGGAAATCAAAACCTTTGTCGGAGGGGGGGAGGAGAGAAGTGTTTCTAGAAACACAGGATATATTAGGAAGTTAATTCAACCCCAAAAGATGTATGTGGGACATGGCAGCCATTTTACATTGTCTTACAAATCAACTCTAGAGTTTTATTTTAACCTAAATGTGTTGATTTTTTTCTGCATATAAGTAGGTAGATTTTATAATTCCGTAACCAGTGAAATGTTTCCTCTTTGCATATTAATACTGGAGGATATTTGATCATGATAGAAATTAGGGAGGTGTGGAGTGTACTTAGTATTTAAAGCATACAATTTATTACAGATACTATCTTTTAAAACTTTAAAACTTTGTCTTTTCTGGATTTAGGGTCCCCCTGGACCACCTGGACCTCAAGGACTACAAGGGCCAAAGGTTATTCTTTATTTTACTTGTTTCCGTTTACTACATATGGTGCAGAGAATTCCATATTAAATATATGTATCTCTGAAAATCAATCTTACAAAATACCGGAGGAGCTGAGATCAACAATATTGCTTAAGAGAGCTGAGAATAGAAATTGAGGTCTGGGGCTTCCCCGGTGGCACAGTGGTCGAGAGTCCGCCTGCCGATGCAGGGCACACGGGTTCATGCCCTGGTCCGGGAAGATCCCACATGCCACGGAGAGGCTGGGCCCGTGAGCCATAGCCGCTGAGACTGCGCGTCCGGAGCCTGTGCTCTGCAACGGGAGAGGCCACAACAATGAGAGGCCCAAGTACCGCAAAAAAAAAAACAAAAAACAGAAATTGAGGTCTGGGCTGAAGGAAGAGGGATCAGAAAAAAGAAAAATTAGGAAAGAAGGGAGAGAAATAGAAATGGCATTAAATTTAGAAGGACATTCAGAAAAACAGAATATTAAACAAAGGAAAAACAAGTTTTACAGAAATTGTAAGTGTAAAGAAACACTAAATGTGGTGTATGGAAAAAGGCAAATATTTAAATTGAAAGAAAATTTACTCTGACACCAAAAAAGTTCCTCTCTTTCAATCCTTTCATAATAAAAAGAACAAGAAAAGTTTCAGCATGACGCATTCACAAATGACAATTTTAGGAATCACTTTCAGTCATTTTATAACACATCCTGCTATATATATATATATATATATTCAAACGTTCTTCCATTTAAATTTCATCTAATAGAACATACCAACTATGAACAGTAGAAACCCAATTACTTGCTTATATCTAAAATTTATTGGTAATGTTAGCTTTTTCCCTCCAAACTTAAGCTTATTAAACCACGTTTGATCAATTAATACATGGCCAGCGATTCTGGCTTTTCAGACCTGAGCTACACGTGTTGAAATACGACTTTCATCATTGGGTTTCTTGTAGGAGATTCAAGTGGTGTCAAAATCCATCTTTTGTTTATGCCTTTAGGCAGTTTATTTGCTAAATCTACCTCATACACACACACACACACACACACACACACACACACACACACACATATCAGCTTTTGTACTTTTTCAAGATACTTAAAAACTGAAAGCTAGCACATAGAAACAATTATTTTTCTATTATTAAAAGGAATATGCAGTAAAATATTACTGAGGTCCTTGGCTATGTGAGATATATTTAGAACATAGATGCTAATTTCAAACAGATTTCATGTATAAAGTTACTGTAGGTTTGGGGATTTTTTATTTTCTATTTCTCCTCCACTTTCTGCTCCCTAAGAGATATAACACAAAAAATGCCCCAATCATATGCAGTCTTTATCCCTGGTAAGCAAGTTGGCCTGGATCCCTATTCTTTAGTATCTTGGTGAGCTGGACTAGAAAACCTAGACGGAAATCTGTAGATTCCTTTTTCCTCTGTGTAGAGTCAACCAAGATCTAAGTTCCTTGCTTTATGCCCCCACTTGACTAAGTCTCCAGAAGCAAAATTGTCCTCAATGCTAAATATGTACCTTATTCCATACAAACCTCAAAACCTTCTGGGACTTGATTCTTCTTTATAGCCCAAAAGCCTACAGAAGCCCCAAAAGCACTTGACCCAAAGAAGGCTACCTAGCTACCTAGCCAAGAAAGCTATATCATTAAAACCTACATCCCCTGTGTTTTATAATCCAATTGCTATTCATTCACTAATTACATTAATCAACAATTAATTTGGGGCCTCTATTCCATGGTAAATACTGATACCTAGTAAAGATACTAGGATATAGCAAGGGGTTTTATTTTATTTATTTATTTTTGGCTACATTGGTTCTATTGTTACTGCACGCAGGCTTTCTTTAGTTGCGGCGTGCAGGGGCTACTCTTCGTTGCAGTGCACAGGCTTCTCATTGCGGTGGCTTCTCTTGTTGCGGAGCACGGGCTCTAGGCGCACGGGCTCCAGTAGTTGTGGCTCGCGGGCTCTAGAGCGCAAGCTCAGTAGTTGTGGCACACGGGCTTAGTTGCTCCGCGGCATGTGAGATCTTCCCGGACCAGGGCTCGAACCCGTGTCCCCTGCATTGGCAGGCGGATTCTTAACCACTGCGCCACCAGCAAAGCCCAGCAAGGGGTTTTAACAAGGAGCTTTTAGCCCAGGGATGGAGAAAGGCAAGTAAAGGCACAATTATTAATAAACAGAGTAAGTGCATTGGTTAAGATGTGTACAGGAAGGCTCCTCTCTGCCTAGGGGTCAAGGATGACTTCGAGCTGAAACTGAAAGGCAGGAAGAAATTGGCCAAGTGAATGTCTAGACAAGTAGGGTAGGGGAGGGTTGTTAGTCATACTCCCTTACCTCTTACCGTGCCACCCTTCCCACTATGCCAGCACTCTGGCCCACCTCGTACACGCCACAATGATCTTGTAATTGAGATCTTGGCTTAGTTGATACAGTCCTTCATGCTTTCCATTATCTCCCCTTGAGAAGTCCTTCATGCTTTCCATTATATCCCCTTGGGATAATTGCGGGGAGTTGTGCCTATGACCAGGAGTCAGCAAATTCAGCACGGGGCAAATATAAAACCCATTCTCACTCAGGACACACAGCCTCAGACTGAATGGGAACCTATTCAAATTAGCATTCCTCCTTCCTTTATCAAACAAGGACTGTTTGACTTCTTATACATCAAACAACTCTTTACAAACTACTTTTGGTGGGTGCAGGATAAATGAATAACTCATGAATTATATTTTCCTTTAAACATTTGTGGGTCACATTTTGAAGGGAAAAGCATAGCAACCATTACTGGACCCAGAGTGCTGACAAGTATTCAGACTGCATGAAACTAGGGCTTAGCCAGTTGCATCCAACCTTAACAGACTTGTTGGTGGCAAAATAAATGTTGCCGCTACCACAAAGAGCAGGAAATCTGGAATTTTTTAAAAAAGGATTTTTTCCTTTTTTCTTTTTTTTTTTCATGTGTTTGTCATGCCTTCCTTTAACATTTGGAAGGCTCAGATTTCACACTATGACCAATAGCTCTTAAAGTTCTAACCAGGGAAAGCAACTCTAACCATTTCAATATTGTGGTTTATAACATCACCAAACAAGCCTTTCTAGAAAAATACAGCCTCAAGTCAGTTCCCTTGGAAATCTGTCTGCGAGGCAGGCTACTCATACACTCCAAAGAATTGTTTTTACAAAGTTTCCGAGGTGTGGGCATCAGAGAGATTTATAATGGGGTCTACATAAATGACCCATTGATATAAAATAATATCTTGTCTTTCAAAGAATTTGTTCAGTACCTTTACAATTGAAAAGTAACTGGACATTTGTTGTTTGAATAAATCTCTAGCACATTGTTTAAATTTATCTTTAATGGAACATCTTCAGTTAAGAAAAAATAAATCCATCTATTTTGGGTTTGTCAAGCGTTCTAATAAATCACGACATGGATAGTAAATTCAGTTTGTTCCTAGCATAGTATAGGAAATTGAATTGATTCAAAAGTAATTTTCTGTGGATTAAGATATTATCTGATATATTATATCCTTCAGTGAGGCTTATCTGGAAATAGCACATTCACAATCATTATGAATTTGTATTCACGGTTCAAACAATGCCAGGTTAAATATTATAAACATATGGGGCCTTTCATTTTACTCTTTCTTGAGTTAACTACCATGTTTTTGCTTTTTTCTAAAATTGGAAAATAAGAGAAATCATACAGAATTTTAAGGAGGAAAAAATTAACTATTATTTTAATAATTTTTAAAACTATTACTAATAATAAATTTTAAAAACTAATAGTTAAAAATTAACTATTATTTTTAAATTAATTAAAAAATTAATTATTGAGGCGTATAGGTTGTTCCTGGAGGATATGGTCAGCCATCAGATGATTTCAGTTTTCTTTCACCAAATTCTTATAGTCTGAATCTCACATGAGGGGAAAAAATAAAAACACTGAATCTTAGCGATATGTAAGTATTATTATACGTAATATTCAAAAAAAATGTTATTTTGGAATTCCCCAGCGGTCCAGTGGTTAAGACTCTGGGCTTCCACTGCAGGGGGTCCGGGTTCGATCCCTGGTGGGAGAACTAAGATCCTGCATGCCACACAGTGTGGCCAAAAGAAAAAAAAAACATTATTTCACTTTGTATAGTCATGTGGTATGATGTAATAACGTACTTGAATTATGGTGCATTTGCTGAAAGTTAAATTGTACTGTTACCAACTAGCATCATTTTTTGCCTCATTTTTACTTAGTGTAGTATGCTACCAATAATAAATAAGAAGCTAGCCATCAATTTTTATCTTAACAGGGAGAGCCAGGATCTCCAGGAGTCCCAGGAGTTGATGGAGAGCAGGTAATTTTCAAAGACATATACTGTCATTTAAAGCATCATTATTGATGAGCTTTTGTTATAGGTTTGAAGACCAAAAGGCATGAGTGTTGATTTATGATATTCTCTTTTTTTTTCTTACCTTCTGTTCTAGAGACTACATTAACTCTAAAAAGCAATTGGTTTTAAATTAGACATTAGTTTTCTTTGTACAAACATACAAGTTATATGATGCTTTAGATTTGCCTTAATAATCCCTATCAATCTACCAATGACATCTCTGTGAATTTTTATTAGACTTGTAAGATAATTACCAATTTAGTAAGAATTGCCTAATTCTTGTCAGTGAATACAAATAATTCAAGATTTAAAGCTGTGACGGTAGTTTCCACAAAATTAGATATTGCTTACATGTGTAATTTTGACATTGTTGTCTTTTCCCAAATAAAGACTGTACCTAATTTTCTAGATCATTAGAAAAGACAGAAACAAGCAGGACACTTGTAGCTTTGTAGAATATGGCAGTATCTCCGAGGGTTTCCCCTAAAACAGAGGTTGACAAACATTTTCTATAAAGGACCAGATAGTAAATGTTTTAGGCTTTTCAGGCCATAGACATTCTCGATCCGATTTTTTGAATGCCACTTAAATTTTGTTTTAAATAAACATTCAGCCTGTACAAAAACAATTCCTGGGCTGGATTTGGCCTGTAAGCCATGGTTTGCCAACCCCTGGTAGAAATGAATCTGACTAGGAGAGTGTGGACAGTATTCAGAATTCAGAATCTAATCACAAGGATGAGTTTCAAGATTTTTGATGTTTTCTGGGCTTCCATTATTTACCTAAGAAATGGCTAAAATCAAGAAGATCATAAGAGATCAAAGACGTTCTTGATACAGTTTGTGAAATATCCTTCTCAGGAGATAGTATTAGATAAGAAAATTAAGAGAAGGGTTATTTTAATATCAGAGTTGTATATTGAAATCATATAACATCACACTAAATTAACATGTGGTAGTTATAAAAGAGACTTTAGATGATCTGCTATATCCATTAGAGATCACATTAGCATTTAAAAATCTGATGGTATTACCTCCCCCAGTTAGTCATTGTAAATAATTTGACATACATAATGACATACTACATGGTATGTCATCCCTACATATACAATAGCTGAATTTTTTTTCTATAGTCTTCACAAGGTCTTCTTCTACTCCTAGGTCCAGTGGGTTGGCTCTCCTGCTGCTCTCTTTTACTAGATTCCTGAAACCAACCAGGATCTGATTAACTATAAGATCCATCTATCTATTTAGGTACCTACCCACCCACCCACCCACCTAGTGGGTGACTCTGAAGTAGGTGCTATGAAACAGATATACGTAACAAGAAAAGACAAGTTCCTGTCCTTAAGTAGTTTTTGTTTTTTGTTTTTTGTTTTTTTGCGGTACGCGGGCCTCTCACTGTTGTGGCCTCTCCCGTTGCGGAGCACAGGCCCCGGACGCGCAGGCTTAGCGGCCATGGCTCACGGGCCTAGCCGCTCCGTGGCATGTGGGATCTTCCCGGACTGGGGCACGAACCCGTGTCCCCTGCATCGGCAGGCGGACTCTCAACCACTGCACCACCAGGGAAGCCCACTTAAGTAGTTTTTAGTATAGAAAATATGAACAGGTTAGTGCAACCAGGGATCCCTATAACCATAACTAAAATAACTATGATCATCTCTGCTGAAGGTTGGGCCATCTGATCATACTGCAGTGAACCTCCTTAGATGAAAACGCTTAACGATATACATTAATTTCAGTATTAGTATCACAAAATTCCTATTTTTTGCATTCAAAATACACATATATCTGTTTCCTCACTGTAAAAAGAGAATAAAAATCACATCTTGGATCACCTCATAGAGATGTCACGAGAACAAAATAATAACACTGGAAAAGTGGAAGTATTTCTAAGCATTAATTGAGTATTAGTATATACTGAATGATCTATCTGTCTGTAGATGGGACCATTGAAAACTGTTGGTGATTGGAACCTCTACCTGCATTTAATAGGAATAGAGGGATATAATGAGTGGAGATGTGAAAATTTTATTTGGACCTTTGTTACTATAACACTAGGTCCTGCTTCAAAATGTATATTGTGCATTAAGCCCATTAGTTTGTTTTCAGGACTGGTGATATAGAATTAGCTGCCAGGTAAAAATGTGGAATCAGGAGAAATGACGTCAACACTTACATTCCTGCTTTTCATACTTAAATGGCCTAAGTAATAGAATTTAATCTCTTCCATTACAAGAGGAAATAGTATTGATTCAATGTAGAAGTTTGCTATAAGAGATAACTCTACCTAAAAATGAAAATCAGAATCATCTCAGCCTGAGGCCCATCTATTGGCAAAAGTAATCTGGAATTCTATTTTCCCTATTATGTAACCATCCATGGTCAGTATGATTCTTAAGTGCAAACCATATCATTTGTAGGGACTCAAAGGTTCAAAGGGAGACATGGGGGACCCAGGTATGCCAGGTGAAAAAGGAGGAATTGGACTTCCTGGATTACCGGTATGTTTATATTTTTAAAGATGTATTCATATTAAGATAAATTAAATAATCAGAAAATAGTTGTATTATTAGCTGCAGTCTCATCTAATGGTTCATTTAATATTTTTATTATTAAATATTTGAGGTGTTTTTGGTTAATTACTACAACTAAGGCTCTAGAAGAAATTTTAAAGCAGCTAACCAAATGAATTATAAAATAAACCTTTATGCTTTCCTGAATTATTTTCACTAGAAGATAGTAAAATAAATAGAGTTGGTCATTAATGTAGGATGTAACTGATCATTTTTACATAAACAATAATAAAAAAAACTAAAAAATACAAAATAATTAAAAAACAGATTACTCTGGAAGTGTTCTCCTTATGTTACAGTATTATGGGATGGTGTTTTTATGGTTTCCCCCATAATTTTTACTGAGAATTTGGAGAGGGAAGTGTAGAAAAATGTAGGGAAAATAATATAGAAAACCTCACCACCCTAGATCATTTTGTAAAACAAGGAAATGTGTAAATAAGTGTCAGTGAAAACGAAGTTAAAGGACTGCTATTTAAAGTCAGCACCACCATTAAAAATATAACAGTTATAATTGGATATATTTAGCAATGTATAAGTTTAACCAATCAAGCATAACTTAGTTTCATTTACTTTATCATTTATTTCACATATCATGCACAATCCCAGGGATTTGAGGAAGCTTGCTGTTTAGCTTGAGACTAAAATGCAAGGGGACAAATCCTTCTCTTACATTATCATGTGCATGATATTATAAAAATTTCAAGAGGGTGATGGATTTGGGGAGAAAATTCAGCTGTTCCTTACTTGACCAGCTCAACTCTTAATGGTTATTTGTAGGGTGCCAATGGAATGAAAGGAGAAAAAGGAGACTCGGGATTGCCAGGTCCTCAGGGTCCTTCCGTAAGTCCATGGGGGCTGAACTTCCATGGTTCCCGAAAAACTCTGAAATGGGCCAATTATTCACCGACTTCAACCTGTGCCAGATGGCTTATCAACAGTAGAAAGGCCATGAACCTCTTGGTCTGTCAAACTGTAGAAGAAATATCTGTCAGCCTTGTACAGCGAGAGACAAAAGCATCTCAGAGGTCTGAGTTAGAAGCGATTTTTCAGAGGACTATCTAATCCCGAGGAGAAAATCAATGGTTTTCCCACAATGCTTTTGGATAGAGCTCTGTGAATGTAGAACCTACGTTCTTTTTTTCTCCAGAGCCCTGTTGTTGCTTAGTGAAATATTTGAGAGTTTAATAGTAGTTGTAGCATTATGGCATTTCTTGGTAATCAGTTGCTTCCTTTTCTTTTAATGTGCTTTTGATTTATTCTGGCTTTTGTAGAACAACTGTATTTTTTTTAAGTATTTTTATTCTCACGAAGGAATTTCCAAATGTAGAGAATCAAATGCATCACTTCTTCCAGTATCCTTCTTCCTCTGCAGCCATTAATGGCCTTAGCAGAAGCCCAGCATGAGATTCAAGCCTAACTGCCTTATCTAAATGAAGTAACCAAATTCATGTTTATTTTTCGGACATGCAGATCATAGGCCCACCAGGCCCACCAGGTCCCCATGGCCCACCAGGCCCCATGGTAAGTTTCCCTTCTCTCCAAAATATAATCATTTGTTTAAGAGCATGCTACCAGAGGAAACATGAACACACCCCTCAAAACAGCCAGCTTGTATGTTGTACTACTCTCTGTGGAATGGACAAAAAATAGGGGGTGCTTTTCTGATTGTAAAAGTGTTGTCTTTCACTCTCCCAGGCACATCTGTTGGAAAGAGATAGGGTAGTTTTGTGATAGGAAAGTTGAATAAGCAGATTTGGCAAGCTTTACTCCACTCTTAGGGTATGAACATTGGAAAATCATTTTAACCAACCACTGTTCTAGGCCATTAATAGCATAACAAGATTAATAATTGTAGCCATTAATGAATGTTTCTAACCAACTTTGAGGATTGAGACCCTTTAATGAAATGTTCAATAAGAACATTTAGAAAATAATATGATAAAAATTGTCTCACTTCCACAGATGATATATATTGTTGGATCTTTTTCTTTTCACTTTTAAATACTTCTGTAAATACAGTGTTTACTGTAAGTATCCCTCAGTGACCAGTGGAGGCAATGACTGTGTCCTCATAGAACGTATGTTCAGTGAGGAAGGTAGCCATTAAACCAGCATAATTCTCCAAATGTCTACCTAATGACAGTTTTGTTAAGGCTAGAACTAGAAGGCAGAATGCTTCAAATGCTTTTGACTAGGATAGGTTGGGGACAAGTCAGGCAGTCTCTAAGGTCACATTTGTCTCGACAGTGTCCCGATAAACCATGTCTTCAATCATAGAGATTAAATAAACTGTCGGTCACTCTTTCCTCCTGTTGTGCTCCAAGAAAGAACATCGTTGGAATGATCTAAACCACAGAGCGTAGCCCCAGACCCAATCATCTATTTCTTACTAAGTGCCGTTTCTATTTCATACCACAAAACAATTGTAATTAATCTGATTTTCTTAAAACTAAACAGTGCTTTAGGAATCAAGCAAGTGGCATACTTTTGGCGTTTTAATACTCCCGTCACTTTAAGTTAGAAAATTAAATTTTAAAATGCTATATCCATTCATATCATAAAATTAATTAGTTTAAAGGAATTTAAAACCATTTCTAAAGTGAAATAAGAATTCTTGATAAAATGGCCATGTCCTGAAAATGTTTATCCATAACATATCCAAAGGGAAAATGTTATTCCAGTGTAGACATATGTAACAAATATCTATGTGTTGCTTGCTTAAAAAAAAAAAAAACTTTTTCCTACTGTTGTATGATTTTGCTGATGAGTATTTAAATACTCCTGTCTCCAAATAGTTCATTTAAATGACTTGAAAGTTTAAAGCAATCCACAGTAATCTTTAGTTAATATAGGTTGACTAATTAGTCTCTATACTTAGATTTTCCACAAAATACAGGGGAAAAGCCCTGATTCATGAACGTGTTGTGACTTCCTTCCACTGATAAATAATTGTTACAAGAGCCTTGAATAATTCATCTTTGTAAAAATGAATGCATTCTAAATAATAATGTTTAGCACTCCTGTACTAGAATCCTTTTCTTAGCCTTGAAGAAATAATGCAACAGGGTTCCAAACTTGACTGTCATCTCCTCATTTTCTTGCTCCTTTAGATTTCTTAAAACCTTGGGTCTAGAGCAGTTAGTAATTGAAAAGGTCTCCTCTTCACTGGTACTTAAAGTTCAAAAATTTTTTAGCAAATTTTAAACTCATAAGGTATCTCACATATTCCACCTAGATTTTTTTAAATAGGGATTTGAGAAAGAGAAGTAGTGTGGGTCCACAAACACTTTTTTTTTTTTCTTCCATATAACCCTGGCAGATTCCCCCCTCCCTCTCACAGGTATTTAGCAGAAAGAATTGCTGTTAATGAATTTCCTATTACAGAGGAATCCAAGAGCTAGAAGGAACTTTCACTAGGTATTAGCATCCGCTGGCCTGCCTTTAGCTATAGCTCAAACAAAAAGATTCTTGTTATACATCTCTTTTGTTACTTTATATAATAGTAAGTAGTCACTTCTGCTGGGAAAAAGTGAATCAATTCTTAATTAAAAGCTGTGTTTTCCATTTTCAGGGACCCCATGGACTTCCTGGACCAAAGGTAATCCAACAAATCCCTTGATTATTTGATGGCTGTTTCATTGTTAATCGTGGGGAAGCATGACAGAAGCATGTCTGTCCTGTCTTATTTATTTGTCAAGTAATGTTGATAATCTTTAAGCCTTTAAGTATCCAGATGTTTAAATTTCACAACAAAGAATGACTTAAAACAAATTTAAGTGATATCACCTAGAGATGAATTAGTCCTCATTTTGCCTTTTTCCTTGTCACTATGTAAGTTTCTTAAGTTACTAATCATAATATACTCAAAATCAACATTCTAAAAGGAAAAAAAAAGTGAATCTGATGACATTTCTCAGACTAGTCCAGATGCTCTTTCTTAGTATGGTATCTTTAGTTGTATATTCAGATGTTATTAGTTGATACTTCTTGCTTGTCATATAGCAGTACTGCATCTAAATGCTTTAATTATCCAGCGTCTTAATTTTGTACTCCCCCAGAGGTCACTAGTCTAGAATGAGGTGAGGTATATCAAGTATGCTGTACTGAGGAGAAGGTTACATCACATACACGTATTCTATACTCTGAATTAACAAGAGAACAATGGAGAATATCCCTTCCTTGGAGAATTATTGCAGTTTGTATTGTGAAGATGGATGAAGGTGCATTCTTTGCCTTTGTGTAGACCGAGAAGACACCTTGGAGGATTAAAATGAGCCCTGAAAGACATGCTTCTTCTTTCAGTGAGCATATGTGATGAGGACGTATGTTCTGATCTCAGCTTTGCCACTGACAGGCTGTGTCACCTTGGGGAGATTATATACCCTCTCTAATCCTTCATTTACTCAACTAGGTAACTTACCTCAGAGTGTTGTGATGATTTAATGAGGTGTGATTATAGAATACTTCGCAGAATATCCAGTGCAGCTGTTAATAAACATCCAATAAACGTCAGTTGTTATTGTAATCTTGTGTTTGGATGCTTTGTTCTGAACAGAAGAATTTATCTAGTCCTCAAGGCTGCCTGAGAAAAGGTTCCATGACTCCTGCAACCTCCTCAGTAGTGAGTTGATGCATTGAAATGGAGAGGGGGTGAGGGGACACATAAATGCAGTGTTGGCAATAAGAATCAGAAAGCCTAGAGGTGGCCCACCCTCTCCTCTGAGCACTCCCGCTGACCCCCCAGCTTTAGGGGTGGCAGAGGGATTGGTCTGACTCCAGAAACCTGAGTTTCCTTTTCAAGATGAAGCAGGTGACCCACCCAAGAAAGGAAAGAGTTCGTGCCTCTTTATTCTTCTTAGAATGCCTTACCTTCTGATAAGGCCAGTGATTGACAGTGTCTCAGTGGCGTGGATTATAGTTTAGGGTAAGAACATTTTTGTTGGGGTCAAAAGAGAGCTTATCTATCAGCTCTGTGGTCTAGGTACTTATCTAGCCTTCTTGGGCCTCCTTCCCCACACTGGACTAAATAATATTTCCTCTGTTGACTTCTGTTTGGATTTTAAGGTACCACTAAAGACCAGATTAATTGTAATGACTCAAGCCAAAGCCACCAAGATTGAGTTTCTAATTCTATGAGTGATTCAGTTACCCCATCACCATTACATTAATAGATGCCCAAGATCCTTCTGATATCTACAGGGCAATGATTCACTTTGCCTACACTTAACTTCAGTTGTTATTTAAATCATAGATTTCAGAGAATTATAAAGTTGAAAACATCTCATAGCTTACCTGTGCTAGTTCCTTGATTTTATAGATAATAAACTATAGGCTCAGGAGATTTAGGTTATTTGCTCTAAATTACTGTGCCAATTAAATGACAGATCTGGGGCTAGAATTTAGGTTCAGAGTTGAAATTTGAAATTTTTGCCCCAGAATTTGATTGTTTAAACTTACCTTCTCAGTTAACGCCCATTCCTATCAATGCATGATTCCTCACCAAAGAACTTCATAGCCTACCAAGGCTGCCCTGCCTATTCATCATCTTAAATCACTTGCTGAATGAAAGTCCACACACATGCAAAAGCCCTGAATCTCAAGTTTAGACCAGTTAACTGCAGTTGACTACTGAGCCTTGGCTTTAATCTCACATTGACTCTAGCTCTGGGACATTCCCAGGATCACACTTTACCAACCATAGAATATTTGGCTTTCCTACAGTGGCAGCATTACAAACTCCCTCTCCTCAGAGCTGCCAAACTCCATTAGGTCATGCCAATGTGTTTATTATTTTGTGACCCCTTTGAAAGTTCAATTATATAGCATGGTTCCATGGATGACTCTAGCTCACTGTTTCCTAGAATTTCCTGATGAGAAGAATCACCTGGGAGACATTAAAAATACCATTCCTGTGCTGCTATGGTCCAGGTGGTGCCCTGGACTCTTTAACAAGTACTGCACTGATTTGCACCATCAAGCAAACGGGGGAAATACTGCCCAGATTAATAATCCCTCCTGCCATGTAAGCATAACCTCTCCCCTCTCCCACCTCTACCACTCAGGACTCTATAGGACATTTAAAACTGAAATCATCTTCCTTCCACAAGTCTTTCAAGATTTTCTTGATGAGATTAATATCTGTACTTAAAAGCTGAAAAGGGAACAGGTCAGAATTCTATTTCTAACATGCTGCTGCCGAGAGAAAATAGTGTATTACATTCTTAGGTTTTTAAAAACAGAGTCAAGAGAATTTATCACTTATCATGGCTTTTGTATTGTCACCTTAAGTTAAATTCAAACTTACTTTATTCTGAGATTGAACAGATAGACAGTTAGTAAAGCCACATGTAAGTTCTGTGATCTTCACATTCTCTCCTAGGATTGGCTCTTTGTTGTCTGTTCTATTGATTAATCCTTGTAGGGACCTGACTTGCAATGTCAGTGAATGAGGATTCACCAAATGGCATTGCTTCAAAAGTCAGTTGCTACATTTTTAGCTCATTCCCCTGGGCAAAATGCTTAAAGGCTTAAAATATTCATATATATAACACTGTCCTGCATATTCCAGTTTTCCATTCCAGCAGAGTGAGTCTTTCCTGCTCAGCCTCCTTCAGTGTCCTCCACTCCGATTGTCTTTGATTTACTTGGTCAGAACAATGTAGCATAACACCAATTTCCTTGAGGTAAAACTGAAAACTTCGCAGCTCAGACAAATACATTTTGCTTGTAAGGAGCACACTTTCTCAGGAGTTCTGCTTCCTAGAATATTATTTAATTGTCAATTTCAGTTTGTTAATTCTTAAAGTTTTTCAGATTATTTTTGAACTAATGCCAGACAAATCTAGCCTGACTCTGCTGTTACCTAAAACTGGAATCTGCAACCATTTCAGAGACTGGCTCTCTTCTCTCGAAGTTGAAACACCCATGATAGCAACCAAAATCGGCATTTGCTTTTGCATTTAGGGTGAACCAGGGTTAAATGGTGTTAAAGGATTGAAGGGTGAACCAGGTCAAAAGGGTGACAGAGGACCCCTTGGTCTTCCAGTAAGTAAAGAAAACTTTCCATTTCAGTGCAAATCTCAGACTTTTCTTTCTACCCTAAGTAAGAACTCTGGTTTACTCAGTGACCATCTTATGGTTGAGATTTCTGTAACTGGAAAACATACTGTGTTCGCACAGAGCTCGGCCCAGTTTTGTTTTCTCTCAGGTCTGCTCTTGTGTCAGAGGAAGAGCCCGTGACAAACAATGCCATAAATGTTCTGTCGTTCAATTACATACATGTCAACCTTCCTCTTTTAACGCTGACAATTCTTCTCCCATCACCCTCCCCTTTAAAAAATTATTATGCAGATTATTTCATAATTTCTCCCAAATGTTTTTATTATTTAGTGTAGTGTCAAATCCTCCCTCATTTTTTATTTTTTCTTCTTCAATACCAAAAACGATAGCCCCCTGTTAGTGGAAGGTATGCAATTGGCCATTGTTGAAGGCGTGGGGTCAGTGCTGTGGTTCCTTACATTAATCAATCATATTGTGGTCTAAATGTTATATGTCGTTTGTGCTGGAAATGCCCTCTTACAAGGTTCTTGCGGCAATAATGGATAGTATGGAAGAAGTATTTTGCAGTTATTTAGAGATTTTTATTTTTAATGAAAAGGAGATTTCCAACTTTCATGCACTTTATGCTAGTCTTCTTACCACAACAACTAAAAAGATATTTTTAAATGATTATTAAATATGAGGGGTTTTTTGGCTGCACCGTGCAACATGCAGGATCTTAGCTCCCTGACCAGGGATCGAACTTGTGTCCCCTGCAGTGGAAGCACAGAGTCCTAACCACTGGACCGCCAGGGAGTTCCTAAATATAAGTTTTAGTTTCAAGCTTTTCATATGCTGTTTATTCAGTGAATGCAGATGAAAGTCAGTAAAGAACATTATAGATTACATTATTAAAATATGACATAAAATTGGTAATAGAAAATAGTTTATACACATCTCCATAAAAAAATTGGTGACTGCTTATTTTATTTTTCCCACAAGTACTGTATTCTAAGTACTAAAGTATTCCTCTTGATAGCCGATGCCTTACATAGATCAGGCACTTAGTAGATGCTTAATATGTATTCATTTATTGAATGATGTAAGCCTTATATTAGAGTATAGGTTAAATCACACCAATTAGATCATGCCACAGGTATAAAACCTAAAACCTGTATATGTGTGAGTCATTAATTCACATTCCAGGTAAATATAATGTTATATAATCAGTGCAAAAATTTTATCATCCCCCTATTTATTTTTAAATTTTAATAATGGCGACTCTGAAGAAAGTATCAAAAAGCAAAAGAAAGTTTGGATTTCTATTTTATTTAAACCCTCAGTCTGATTTCTTTAAAGTTTTCCCTATCTAGGACTAGTGGTCATTTTTATGTAACATTTAGCCGAAAGCTCTACATATGCTAGCATTAAGCGAATGATAACACACGTATTTTTTTTAATTTTAGTCATTGCTAAGTAAATTGAATTTTGCAGTTATAATCTGACTCACAATAGGATTGTACAGAAGGAATTGTAAAAGAAAAAAAGAAAAGTACCCCCCAAAATGTATGGTATAGCATCATTTGTAGAGTTTGCAGCTGGAATAAATTTTTTTTCTTCCATTTTGTATTATTAACTACATCTGAAGCATAAAATGGGGAAATAGTTCTGCAACCTTGCCAAGAGATGTATAGAACTAGTGCATTGTCTTTCTTAAATACTCCTTGATCAAATCAACATTTTTAAAGGACTATAAATAAACATTTGAGTTTTGAGATACAAAAGCCATACCAAAAAAGTAATTGCGCTTATAATTGAAAAAACAAGCATCGAAAATGTCATCTTTTGGTCATACGTTATGCATAGCCTAGAGTTGAAGGGAAAGAAAAGCATGCATTGCCTGAGAACAACATTCCATTTTTAAAGCATTTCCCATTCAGACTTTGATGCTTGATTACTTGAAGTGAGCTGAGGGACAATGTTGTTTGGGACAGTTATTTCTTTTTGGACTCATGAAGTTTTTCTGGCTTTTTCCTGTTCCTAGAAGTCCCTCTAGTGGTGACTAACGTGAACACAGTAAGAACAATCCAGAAAACACTGAGTATCGTCTGTGTAAAATCCAGAGTCACCCTGACATGTTAAAAGTCTGCATTTGTTATTCACAAATGCTATTTAAACAAATAAAACTAGAGCTGTTTTCTTCTCCTCTGAAATTCTAACTTGATTGATTATTATAATGAGCCCTTTCCTAGAAGATCGGCCATTATTTTTTTTTTCAGAACCGAAAGAAATATATTGTGAATGGCACAGTCTTTAGAAAATTAATTTCCTATGGAAATTAACAACCCAGACTGTTACTGGTAACTATTTTAAAGCCCACTTTATAAACCTCATTCACTTGATTTCTAAGTAAGAATTTATCAAATGGAAATGTCATAAAAATGCCATCATCTGTGGGGTGTTTATTGTCACATGGTTTTTTTTTTTAACTAACAATTTGTAGCAATGTGATATTCATCCCAGAACCCTGTGACTGCGTATTATGTTGTTTGAAGTGTTACATTTGTTCATCAGTACCTCATACTAATCTCTGTTCTTGTCATTCGTGTTACACCCACCAACCCTGCTACCAACCAAATCACACAGGGAGCATCTGGCTTAGACGGAAAGCCAGGATCCCGGGTGAGTCAGCACCTCAACTTGCTCCAACAGGTTTTGTGGCTAGGAGTTTTATGCTTCAGGACAGACTCCCATCAAATGATGAGGGGTACATAGGACTGGAGCAGAAGAAAGTGGGCAAAGATAGGGCAGAAAAGGGAAAGGTAGACAAAGCCTGGGTTGCAGCCTTGTTTGTCATACAGCCTAAACTGCAGAATGTCTTTCTGAAGCCGGGGTTCAAGTCTGGATAACTTGTGACGTGGGAAGAATGACCGATCTAATTGGCTTCATTGTCGTAGAACCCCAGACAGATTTTTCCATAACCAATGAACACTTCCTGCAATTCCATGGGAGGGGCCCTCTGAAGGAATCAAAATCACGTGAATTTATGTTAACTTGCTTTTCCTTTTATGTTTATATCCATATTAGAAATGTAACTTCTTCTTTGGAACTAACTTTCAAATCTCTGTTCATTGAAATGACTTGTCTGTCTTCTGTCATTTTGTCTCTTTTCTATGGTTCTTAACAGCTCCATCTCTTAAATTTCAGCTACAGGTCCTCAATATTTAGAAGTCTTCTGAAGATGAACTTTGAGTTCAGGCAGTAAGAAAAAGATCAAACTGATGTTGATAATTCACCAACATTAGAATGAGTTTAAAACCCTGAATTATTTCATATCACAAGACTCATAGAATAAACAAGAATAGTAAAACAGAAATAGGAATACTAAAAAAGTTGTGCTAGAATAGTTTCTGTTCGCAAATATCATAATAAATTCATTGCAAATCTAAGCATAGTCTTCCTGAAAATGAGCAAATATACATGAAGTCCTTGCTACATTTTTAAGAATCAAAAAGAATTCCAAGCTCTTCAATTCTAAAAACCTGTTTCAGGCAGTCATTATTTTCACTGGACCTCAGTGTTCCTATATTCATCCAAATATTATCTCATCTGCCACAGAAATCCTAATCCTGAACCAGGAGGCCAGAGGGCAATTATGCCATTAAATCATCCAGCTGCCTGGTTTGTGCCTTATAAGCCTAGTGACTTGAGCCACTGCAGCAGAACCTATAAGAATAATTCCTTCCTTCTAAGCCCCCTGCTGCTTCCAACAGAACTGAAGAAAGCTTGAAAAGTTAAACACTGTTCTCATTTATTTAAGTTTTTTTTTTTTACTTGTATAACTATTCGAGTCTCTTAAACAGCTGAAGACAAGACTTCAGAGCATTTGTGGCCAAGAGGAGTAGGGGTAACTGTAGGGGCAGAGAATGGATGTGAAGAAGAGGTGTTGTGAAGCAAAAACAATTATTTTTTCTTAAGATTTTGGGGGCAAAGTGAAGATTTTCCATTTAGTCAGGGAGGAAATATATAATTAAATATGATATACAGTATTTTGTGTGAGCCTTTCATTGAAATAGGCAGTTAATATAATTCATCCCTTTTGCATGAGTTTCTGGAAAACTAGTGGCCTGAAAGAATCAAGCATAAAGCAGTTTGAAAGGAGACGTGTTGTCTTACTGACATTCTAAGGCATCATTCACCCAGGAAAAGTCCAGGATAAATTATAACTGCTTTTCTTACAGCCCAAGGGATATGTCTCATATTATATTATTTTTATCTTTTTTTAGGGTACAGATGGCCCTATGGGACCCCATGGCCCCGCAGGTCCCAAAGGAGAAAGAGTAAGTTGCTCCTGAGGCTATTAAGCTGTGACCTAAGGAAAACACAGAGTGTGGCTTTTCCATTTTAGTTGATCTGAGCTGTTCATTTCCCAGAAGAAATAAAGGGCCATCCAATAGTAAATGGAAATAGATGCCATCTTAAGTTCTATTCAGAGTCGTCATGCTGAGAGAATGACAGAGTATTAGGACATGCCTGCCTTAACAACAACAACAACAAAACCAATTCATACAGTTTCATAGCTAAAGTAAACAGCTCAGACCATTCCTCCCTAACCCCTAAGGAAGATGTGTTCATTTGGCCTTAATCCAGAAAGTTGACGTCAATAGGTCTAAACTTTCCAGGACCATATATTCTGGTCGATAATCTTTTATATAAAGCTACTGTATTCATTCAGAATAAGTTATAACTTTTCTAAAGGGAACTTACAAAACCTAAGCATTCTCTGCACAGTTACACATGCTCCTCTTTTTAAGCAAAAGAATAGCCTTTCTTTAACCATAAGGAAATAATTTTAGTGCATTATAAAACAAAAACCTTCCACTAACCTCTCTATTGCTAAGCCATGTTTCCATATCTTTGGGGGGAAAAAAGACACTCAGAGCGGAAGATAAACATCTGATACAAAAAAATGTACTACAGCGTCAGCAGCTGGTCATCTGTCTGGAACTTCTCTCCCTCTTTCTCTGTTTTTCTTCTGCTTTTTCTTTTCCTCACCCTGAAAAACTTAGAAGGTTTTTTTTGTATCTGAGTAGAATTGTGTCATCAATTTCCCCACCATCCAGAATAGGATGTAAAGAAAGTATCCTAATGGTGGGGACTTCAAAATGTTGGAATGATTCATTGTGCAACTTTGTGGTCTTTTAAAACTAGATAGAGTTTCATCAGTCTGGGATAATTTGCTTTAAAATAGAGGGCCATATAGTGATTTCTTTGGCATACATCCCCATCCCATAATTCCATGTCCTATAAAGTGAATTCAGTTATTCAGTAAGTATTTATCACATTAAGATGTACAAAACACAATGTACTCCTAGTGTGGAATGAAAATGCTCTCCTCCCATTTATGAAGTCTATTTTGTTAATTGTTCTAATGAATTGCATAATAATAATTGATTCATCATCCTATATCCTTTTATTAATACACTGTATATACTTACTCAGTACTGTGAAGGAAGCAGCTATTTTCCATGATCTCGAAGAGTTTACAATCTAATTGCAGAGGAAAAAAATATCTGCAAGGAATAACTAGATAATGAGGCCTAAGTGAATACAAATAGTACATGCCGTGCATTCAGCGATGAGGAAGGCTGGCTTTACCCAAGAATCCTTCTAGGAAGAGGTGAGTCCTAAAGGAAATAAGTCATCTGAATTTATTTCTAAGGTCAAACAAAAGCCTTACGAAGATCATCTTAATTAAAAAGATTTAAAAGCTGAGAGCCTCACGCTGCGGGTGCATTCAAGCATTGTATCAAGAAATCCAGTACATGAACTAAAAATGGAGCAGCAAATCTCAAGTAGTCTAGTGGCAGAAGGCCCTGGAACTCAAGAGGGTTTACCGTTTGGTAAATCAGCTGTTACTTCCGAGAGCTCCACAGTGTCATAAGAGTATCAGGTCTCAGCGCCGGGGTAGAATTCGCCAGCAGAGCAAATGAAATGGCTAAGAATTTGTGAAGGCATAGTTTAAGTCAAATGGCGTGCAGTGTGAAGTGTTACACTTGTATTTACTCAGCATGTTGACTATCTTAACTGGATCAGATATCAGCACTCTCTCCAAGTGCCCCTCTCCCTAAGTGCTAAGCTGGAGTGTGATTCTCAAAGTGAATTGATGGAGGTGCCATCTGGACTCTCTTGAAAAAGTTTCAAATTTTAAAGAGGCAGGAATCAAGAAAGGGGCTCATTCTAGAATAGTTCCTCAGTGTAGGCATGCAAATTAAAGATCCTGAATGAAATGAGACCAGCCTAAAAGAAACCAGGCATTTGACAGACAGTGTTATTCAAGAATTGTCAAATACATGACTGGCAGCATTAGTAGTCAGCTTTTCAGAGCACCTATCGTCCTACCTGCAGCTGATTTCTTCATCTTGGCCTTGTAACCACTAAGGAACTCCGTAGAGTGTGTTAAATTTGAGAGGTTCAAAGTTCTTTTGGAATGAATTGATCCCGGAAAAGAAGTTGCACATTCAAGGCCCTGTGGTAATATTTCATTCCTAAAAGTTTTCAAGCTGAAACCATTAAGCTGCTTTTGGCTCCAAGTGACAGAACCCCAACTCAAAATGGCTTAAACAATAAAGAAATTTATAGTTCTGTGTGGCACAATAGTCAAAGGAGGAACTCTAGGCTTTGCTTCTGTGCCCTTTCCAAGAGCTGGCTTTGTCTTCTGACCACAGGCAAGCTGGTTGCAGCGGTTCCAGACCCGCCCTCTGGCGAGGCATCGGCAGAGAGCAAACATAGGGACTGTCTTCTCCTGTATCCTCCTTAGCTGTGAGGAAACTGTCCCCAAGGCTTCCCAGCCACTTCCCCTGACACTTCATTGACCAGGATTGGGTCATATGTCCACTTCTGAAGCAGTCACTGGGAGTGAGATGGAATTGTCATTATTAGCTTAAAGTAAGTATTTGGGGTGAGCAATTCTGCAAGAGGATCTCCACAGCTTTAGTGACAGCTGAATTCAAACCAGCCACGGTATATTCATTTTAAAAACAAAATAAAGCTGAAGTACTCAATCAGAGGAGGAAGAAGGGAGAGTAGGTAAATCAAAATGGTCTGTGGAGATATTTCAAACCACAGCTACTCTAATCCATTGAGTTTTTACGAATTGGACCAACTCCAGGTTACATGAACCTTCCTTCTAAATCCCCACCTCCCCTCCCATTTACACACGAACACATGCACACGCACGTGCATGCACGCACACACACACACACACACACACACACACACCATTACCAACGGCACCACCATCACTTAAAAAATCATAAATAACACTGACAGATCAAACTGAAAGAACTTTATTTTGAATTAGTGCTCTTTGGGTTTTCAAGCCCTTTTCATTAAAAACAAGACCTCTAACTGTATGATAATAATGAGAGCTTCTTTTTATGGACATATTATTTGGCAACATATAATTTCATATTTTATAATCACACTTAATCTTCAGAAAAATTCTTGCAGAATATGTATTACTCTCTTATTTTACAGCCAATGAAACACAGGCACAGAAAGGTTAAGAAAGTTACCCAAGGCCACACAACCAGTCAGTTCCAGAACTGGAATTCAAATTTAAATCTGTTTCATTTCAAAGCCTGGCCACTTTACTGAATGCAATTCCTGCTCTTTCAGTAATAAACATAAAGTAATAATGAGTAAAAGTGCAATAAGCTTTTATCATATTTATTCCCCCAAATCTCCCTATACTACATGTGCCTCTAAGTGACAGTGCTAATTAGCACCAACAACCCCTAAGTTTAAGTTAAAGAAGAATATTGACAGTGACTTGAAATCTGCTCACATGGGAATTTGGAGTGTAGAGAAACACAGAATAATACTTAGATCTGCATGCACAGTTATCAGCTGAACTTGACATTGTACCCCTGGAAGAGATTTGCTACCGTTAAACTTCTTCAGGGGTGTGATAAAAGAAGGTAACATTTTCTTTTGGCCCCTCACATAAACATCATCATTCTCTTGATGTTTCCATATTAAATACTGACAGTTTAATTTTGGAGATGGCAGCAGAAGAAAACACTACTTGAAATGCAGACATCTCTTTTTTTATTATCATAATTTCATATTCCTGGGGCCACCTCCAATTACACTTATTTTTTATAAGCATTCAAGATGATCGTTTAACGAATCAACCAACAAAGGATTAATCTCCAAAATATATAAACAGCTCATGCAGCTCAATATTAAAAAAACAAACAACCCAATCCAAAAATGGGCAGAAGACCTAAATAGACATTTCTCCAAAGAAGACATACAGATGGCCAAGAAGCACATGAAAACCTGCTCAATATCACTAATTATTAGAGAAATGCAAATCAAAACTCCAATGAGGTATCACCTCACACCAGTTAGAATGGGCATCATCAGAAAATCTACAAACAACAAATGCTGGAGAGGGTGTGGAGAAAAGGGAACCCTCTTGCACTGTTGGTGGGAATGTAAATTGATACAGCCAGCCACTATGGAGAACAGTACGGAGGTTCCTTAAAAAACTAAAAATAGAATTACCATATGATCCAGCAATCCTGCTACTGGGCATATACCCAGAGAAAACCATAGTTCAAAAAGACACGTGCACCCCAATGTTCATTGCAGCACTATTTGCAATAGCCAGGTCATGGAAGGAACCTAAATGCCCATCGACAGATGAATGGATAAAGAAGATGTGGTACATATATACCATGGAATATTACTCAGCCATAAAAAGGAACAAAATTGGGTCATTTGTAGAGACGTGGATGGATCTAGAGACTGTCATACAGAGTGAAGTAAGTCAGAAAGAGAAAAACAAATACCGTATATTAATGCATATATGTGGAACCTAGAAAAATGGTACAGATGCACCAGTTTGCAGGGCAGAAATAGAGACACAGATGTAGAGAACAAACGTATGGACACCAAGGGGGGACAGTGGCGGGGGTGGTGGTGGTGGTGGTGTGATGAATTGGGCGATTGGGATTGACATATATACACTAATATGTATAAAATAGATAACTAATAAGAACATGCTGTATAATAAAATAAGTTTAAAAAAAAAGATTATTATTTAAGCTGAGACAAGCTCTGCTACTTAAATAGGTACATGGAGAGAGAGTGATGAGTTAGTAAATTCCTACCTTATCAGGCACTGAGTAGAAAGCATACATGTTTTTAAACCCTCTTTTTCCAAAAGGAAGCAAAACATACATGATTGTATTGATGTGACTTGATTCATGAATTATGCAAATATTTACTGATGTGCCGGACACTATTATAAGCCGTGGGCATGCAGTAGGGAAAAAAGCCAGGGCCCTGGCACCCTAATATGGAGATTCCAGTGAGGGGCTCGGCAGGAAATAGACAAGTTATAACGTGGGTATGTCTCCTGGTGTACGAGCCCCGTGAAGCTCATTTAAGGGCAGGGGCAGTCAAGGAGGAAGGGCTTGCTGAAGAGACATTGGGGGAAAAAGAATTTTCTTACTACATTTTTGGAAAAGCAGTAGCTTAAAATAATTAGTAACAAACATTTCACAGTAAGGCCAAAGAAACCCAAGCACCACACCCTAGATATGCAAGTCCTTTTGCACCGCTGGGCAGACAGTCCTTCTTTCAAAGGTGATTCTGTAAAATATGCTAACATGGATTTCTTTTGCTCTATCACTGGCAGCGGCCCTGAAAGAGCCTGACTCTTTGGAATTTTGATAGAATGATACTTCAAATAGAGGCTTTAGCCACAGGCCGTCAGGGAAAGTGTGTGAATATAGGTGTTTGTTTATGATTTGCACTTTCACCTTTCATTATAGGGTGAAAAAGGAGCTATGGGAGAGCCGGGACCCCGAGGACCGTATGGTCTTCCCGTGAGTTCTCTTGTCTCGCGATGGTGTTTCCCTTCAGCATGTATAGATGACCTGTCCCTGGCGTGGTTAACCCTCCCCTCGTGGGGAGACTAATCCCATTAGAGGAGCAAAGAACAATCCACTAATTCTCTTCAACGCCAATGTAACTGTGTACTTCAGAGATAGGTCGTATTTGTGTCGTATTCTTACACTCACATACAGACACCCACACACTTCACCAGATTGAGAGGATCAGAGGTTGTCCGTGAGATGGACAGTGCTAACCTGAAAGGGGGCTTTTGACTGTCAGATAACCCCTCCTTGGGCCATCTGACCAGACCCATAATTGGCCCTTCCTTGGGAGGTCATTGTACCAGAAGTGGGTGTGGAAGCTTAATTTTAAAAACTCTCTTCAGACTTTATCTGTTCTCATATATCACTTACAAAAACTGCTCTTACTAATAAAAGGTATTTCTCAGATTGATGTTTCCGATGACTTTGATGTTTCTGACCTTTCTAAATTACCGTGATGACAAGTGATCTTCAGAACAGAGAAGGTTGATAGTGTTCTATCTTCTGAAAATTCTCAATTACACCCACTTCAAATTGAGAGCCTCGGGTTTGCTTCAGAATATTATCTTTGGGATAATTGTAAATGATTTGATGGGGTAGGGTAGAACTACAGTAGAAGCATATACTGTTGTCTCAAGGTTTTTAACCCCTATGTATTTTCCATGTACCTTGTACTTTCTAGTTTTTATGAATTGAAATAATAAGCTCAAACCATGATTACTCGAGTGCTAAAAGAGATGCTGATTTTGAAATAGATTTTGAAATCTAACTGGTGCAATCAAAGCAACTTCTCAGCAACTTTTGGGTGGATTTGTTGTGTGATTTTCAATGCCCTGAAAATCTGCTACACGGGGCTCAATGGATCATCCTTGCCCAGCAGTATTATATTCCTTCTATAATAGGGGGTCATTAATTTACTAACAGTTTTTAAGCTGTGATCTTCACACCCACAATATTTATAGACAAGGTGTACATCTAGCCAAATTAAAATTGTACTTAACAATAAACAGTTTTCACATTCTTTACACACTTATGAGCTAACTACTAAGTTGTCAAACTAAAGTAGCATAGATGTGCTTATAATGTTAGTGCTGGTGTGTTTTTCAATCAACTAAACAGTATTTTTGCTTTTGACTTACTCTTAGATTGATAACTTGAATACCAAGCATTAAACTTCAGCAAAATATCAGACTACTTAACCTGATATAGAATAAAAACATTTTCATGACACTTACCTGCAACATTAACAGTCACTTCACTTGACTTACTGAAAGAAATTTGTGTTACTAATCAATAGAGAATCTTCTTCACATTTCTGAATTAGTTGTTTTTGTACTAGTGTTGCATGTCCAGGCAACCTTAAATAGAATAATAACCTATTCGTGAAACTTAGGAACACTAATGTAGCTACTATGATTCTTTGGCAGGGGAAAGATGGAGAGCCTGGTCTTGATGTAAGTAATACCTACAATAAACATCTTCCCATTATAATAGATGCTGATGGTCTCCATCATCAATAACAGCAAGAATACTTCTAATATTTTTCTGTACACATAGTTATGTGTATAGCATATATTGCTGTGTGTGTAGACAGCAATATGAAATAAACCACTAGGGTTGGCATGAGAGACATAAAAGCAAAAAGCATAATTATCTAGTATGAAATTAATAACTGACAGTTGATAGAGGCACTTCAAAATACTTTCCCAAATTAGACATTCAACATGAGTGGTTAAATTACTTATTCTAAAATATGCATAAAATCGAAGTATCTTTCACATGCCACCCTTAGGGAATGGTATGTTTATTCTCAAAGCTATTATGCAGTATTTTTCTTTTTAGCATAGAGTCTCTATATATCTTATAGCAACATAATTCTATAAAAATAGAGAATGTCGAAAGTCAATCCCTCCTAAAATGATTACTGCTCATCCTGTATTTATGTGAATAATAGCAGTAGCAAAAAGTAGTAGTAGTTACTCTTTATTGGGCACCATGTGTATGCAGACATCATTCTGGTACTTTATATATATCATCACATTTAATGCTCACACCAGCAGATGTGTAGTATTAATAGGTATTAACCTCGTCTTATGGTCAAAGGACTAAAATGGTGAAGTAAGTTTGCCCACAGTCCCACAAATCAGAGAACTTGCCGGGATTCAAACTAGGATCCCGATATTCTCTCCACTATACATTTCTTTGGAGAAAAAGCAAGAAACCTTTTGTTTACAGATATTTGAGATGTTAGGAAACTTATTTCTAAGTGCCACTTTACCCATCTAAGTTTTGAGACTTGAGGGCATGCCATGTTTCTTTACATTTGCGTTCAGAAACATGAATTCTTAAGGTTTTTTTCAATATGGTGTTGCCACAGTTATACCAATAGATCTTTTTGGTTTGCTTTTTATCCTATAGGGATTCCCTGGTCCACGAGGCGAGAAGGGTGATCTAGGAGAAAAGGGGGAAAAGGTGACCTCTCCAGCCTAGCATGTGCCTGTTTGATTTTTCTGCTTCTGTCTGCTTTGCTGTTCAACCTGTGTGATTCTTTCATACGTCTAATCTTTCTCCATCCTGTGCTCCAAAAACACTCTGATGTCTGATCTGAGGAACCACATCTTCACAGAGGAATAAAGGCTACACTGCAAGAAATAAGGGCACTGTTAGCACAGAAGAAAAGAATTATAATCCCCAGATACCTGGGCTACAATCTTTGGACTACCTGACGCCAATTAATTGAAAGATGAAGTTTTCAGGAGTTTTTGAAAATGGGGGTGGGGGAGGCATTTATGACATTAAGTAAAATTAAATAGCACAAATCTGCACCAGTCTTCTGGCAGAGCTCAGCTAACCCTGTAAATTCAGCATCTCGTTCATCTTCACGACATTCCCAGTAGAGACAGAAGATATGTCCTGTATCTTGATTTTTTTTTTTTTTTTGATTGGAAAGTGGAAGGCAAGCAGTATGCCCGATAAACCCAGTGAGTCCATTACGCAGGGACCAGGACTTGTTGCCTTCGGACGCTGTAGGTACTTTTTTTTCTTTTTTGTTTCTTTTTGCGGTACGCGGGCTTCTCATTGTTGCGGCCTCTCCCATTGCGGAGCACAGGCTCCGGACGCGCAGGCTCAGCGGCCATGGCTGACGGGCCCAGCCGCTCCGCGGAATGTGGGATCTTCCCGGACCGGTGCACGAACCCGCGTGGCCTGCATTGGCAGGCGGACTCAACCACTGCGCCACCAGGGAAGCCCGTGAATACTTTTTGTATATGATTCTTTGACATGGGAGACAAAAATTAGCAAGAGCCTTTATGTGTTTATACCCACAAAGACAGATAGTTACAAAACTATGCTGATTAATAATAACACTGACACATTATCCTCTGTAAAAGTGTCTGTTTTCCATAAAGCTTGAGGTTCACTAGAATATTACTGAAAAACGATTCCCAGAGCCTGTTAAAGTCAACATTCATATGACAACACTTTCCGTTGAGTGGTTATTCTGAGTTGATTAACCAATCAAAAAATGAATTGAGTCCGAAATTAATAATACCCAACACAGCTGGTGTCAGTCACGCCTATGTGAAGAAGAGTCCACTCCCTCCCAATGAAGTTTAAATCAATTTTACCTCACGGCAATGATGTTACTTGCTGAGGAAGAATGTCGATTCATCTTGCACAAGTGAGCAGTTTACTCCCGAAAGCTCCTCCCATCTTATCACACCTGCTCTCATTTCATTTCACCCTGGCATCTCGGGTCTTTGGTTTTGGTCATGATCAACTAAACCACACAGAAGTTCTCTCTTTCCCCGATATTAGAGGAACCCAAATGGCTTTGATTCTGAGCCTTCTGATGCAATGTTTTTGGCACACAGGAGATAAATGTGGAGCTTTCGCTCACACAGAAAGAATGCATTAATTTGAGTGCATATCTCGTCTATATCTGTTATGTATATGTCTTTGAATATTCATGTTGTTTCGCTTCTGAAATTATTCAGACTTATTGTATCTGCCATCCTGACCGCAGAATGAATACACTAATTTAAATATGTATTGCATAGTATTTTGTATTCTGTACTGCACCAGCTTCTTGTCTATAAATATGCAGAGATATTTGTTAATGTGAAACAGCTGAGGTGCATTCCTTACTTCTCCTCCTTTTGCCTCCTTGCCTTAATTCCTCCATCCCTATGATCCATGCAGCTTTCCACAACCTTTACCTTGATTCCTAGATACTAATTTCCATGGCTACATTCCCACCATGTAATTATCCTGCCTACCTCATTTTTAGCATTAGCTCAACTGAATCCAAACTGCTTTTCCTCTCTTGAACAGAATTTTTTTTGTTGTTTTTTTGGCTTTTGTTACCTTGTGAGCAAGCTGGAAACCCATTTACCATTGTGAACACCTGGCATGAGACCAATAACAGTGAATTAAAGAACATCTTTGAGTTTATAAACAAGTCTGTTTCTCCAAGTGGCATTGCTGAGAAATCTTAGCACTTTTAAATTTTGTTTATCTGACTTACTAAGGAAAGTATTTGCTTTTAGTTTCCTTAAAAAGAATGTTAAAAGAAAGAGTATATTTTTAACACACTGAATATGTTTAAATGAGAACTAACTACAAAAAATAATGTCAGAAAGTTGGATTCATTTCAAAAAGATAGAAGCTGCCAAGATTTTTTCCTTTTCCTCTGGCTCAATGTAGCTTTCATCTGTTATAGGATTAGAAAAAAAGCAAGTTGGCAGGTACTGAAAATTGGGTGAAGTCTCCATTATTCCTCTGAACTTCACTGCCACTGGCTGGATTCAATACAGTTGGTATCTGTCATCTTCACCAAAGCGGTGGCAGGAACACCTCATTCACAAGGACCACGGCACTGGGGTCTAAGTCAGCACTGATTCTCCTTTCTGATGTGTCAGCCTTCAAGTTCTTTCATCTTGTTGAATCTTTTTAATAAAATCCTGTACATCACTGCCCAGAATCCATTGCCACTCCGGGAGTCTGTTATTTTTCATAATATCATGCCTTACCTAAACCAGAAAACAGTGGTAAATGCCCTTCCAGACTTTTATTGGCTAAACCATCTTTTGAATCACCGTTACTTCCCCCCGCCCCCCCAAAATAAAACCTGTCTTATTTAAACCCTTGTATCCACAGGGGGAAAAGGGAAAGAAAGGCAAAAAGGGGCCTAAAGGGGAGAAAGGAGAACAGGGTGCTCCTGGATTAGATGCACCCTGCCCGTTGGTATGTCTGACTCATGCAACCGTCTCCAGATGTCACATGCGGAGGCGAAGCTGGGAGAGGAGCAAACTGGAGGGACCGCGCCAGCGGGGGTTCTGATTGGCATCTTTTAACGTAGACGTTAAGGTCCCAGAAACATCGATATCAGGCTGTCAGTGTGTTCCACCCCTTCTCTCTGGCCACCAGCTATGCCTGGTTTCTCAGCACTCAAGTACTGATGTGCATCCGGGGCATGAATGCGGGATCAGAGGAGGAACCCGTGCTCCCCAGTCCTGCTCCGGAGAGCAGGTCCCCATTCCCAGAGAAGCGCTAGTTGTAGGACCACATCAAGCTCTGTTTTGTTTTGTCCAGTGTCGCTGGATGTTACCTTACCCTTCAGAGTTGCTCCTCTCCCAGCCTTTTGTTATTGTGGTTATTTCATTAGCAGAAATTGTGCTTAAGTGATTTCTTCTGTTTAGTAACATTATGAGTTAATCTTTACAAACAGGGATTCCGTGGCGTTAAGGGGGAAAAAGGGGAGCCAGGCCAGCCTGGCCTGGATGGGCTGGATGCCCCTTGCCAATTGGTACAGTATTTCTCTTTCCTACCACCCTGCATGCAATCCCTTTGTTTATTACATCTTCATCTCTCTCAGTGTAAAGTGGTACTTCTGGAGCAAGCTTTACATGATAAACACGCTACACGCATGTGCATGAATAGCTCCTTCAGTGACTGCAGAGTGAAAAGAGCATGCACGCATGTCAATCAGTGACTGCAAATTAACCTCCTGACGTTGTTCTCACAACGGACACAGCTGCCACGTCTGTGTTCTGGGGAATGTCAATTTATCTAATAACTATTTCAAGATGACATTAAAAGTGCATAAAAATCTTCTATGTAAAGGTACAACTAGGCTATAACTTTGGGTTTTACCCCTAAAGTTACCTTTTTTTTTTTTTTTTCTTAAAAGAAATAAAGGCATTTTTGCCTTTCACTAAATTTCTGTCAGGCTGTAAATAAGACCAAACGTACATAGTTGAGCTTCTGTGGTCAAGACTTAACCAATTCAAAGGAATGCTGTTAAGAGACCGTAGGGGAGAAAACCAAACTTCTCTGAGCGTCTAAAGATAATAGTCTGCAGCCCAAACCCTCTTCTTTGTCACATAACCTTTTCAGTTTAATGGTCCCTCCTTTTGAAACTCACTTTCCTAAAGTAGACAGATCTCCCCTACCTCCATTGGCATGTCAAAACCCTTATACTAAAATCTAAAATTCTACCGGGTGACCCTTCTCCTTGTACCAATCTGGCATTACCGATTTTTTTCCCAAATATCTTATAAAGTTATTTCATGGTGTTTTTTTTTTTACATTTAAAAGGAAAGTGTATGCAAATTTTCTGAGGTGTAAAGGAAAACTTTTTATGACTGTGTTGATGGTTATACTTGGTCTGCATGTTCTTATATTATTCTTAAATACTAAGCATGATTCTTTAAAGATAAATTTGTTTCTCAAGTCTTTTAAGAGATTGTATTGTAGAAGAAAATTTTATTCAGTCAATAATTGCAACTAGAAAATGTCAATATGATATGCCCAGTCTTTTATTTTGTTTGCTTGGTATTGACAATAAATAATATTTTACAATAATTTTGTTGGGGGAAAACACAAGCATGCTTCATAATATATCAACTCTTCCTGCCTTATTTATATCATTTGTATCTGAAGAGTGCTTACCCTTTAAGTGAAAATAAATTTTGTGACATTTAAGAATCCCTTGTTTATTCAGAATTTGTTAATTGGCTTCTGAAGAATTTTAATTTAAAAATTGAGAAAGGCTGTGAATAGCATTTTACTATAAAGATATAGACTGGCTGCCTCTCTTTTAATTCAATCAATTTAATGTTTTACTTTATCTGCTTTCAATATAGAAAAGTTGAAAGATGCTCCATAGGAAGAGCTATAAACTTCAGATAGAAATGGTTCATCACCGATTACTCATCATTATCATGCATTCAACCATAGAACATAGTGACCAGGAAGAGAAGTTATTTCCATTTATTGAATAAAGATAATTATAGAATGCGTTTTAATGAAATTAAGAGAAATAGTACAGAGTTATTATCTAAAGATATAACTAAGTAGACCACTAGGTTTTACAAATTATTATCCAAAGTTAAGTATAAACCTTTCTATATTTTATTTATTTGACAAATATGTACTCACTTTGGAAAACATTCGAATTTTCTTCCTTTTAACTAATGTTGGGTAATATCTTGGGAGTTGATTATTAGTAAAAGATGCCTATGACTAAAGCCACCTAACAGGTAGATATTCATTTTTAAGCCTCTGTGCATATTAATTATGAAGTATGATCACTTTCGTGGAACCTGAGGAATTCTTATTCTTCTTTTTAAAATAGGGGCCAGATGGATTACCCATGCCCGGCTGTTGGCAAAAGGTAGGCTTTACAGAATTATTTCTAAAAGAAGCACTGTCCCTTTCTCTTTACCTGGCCTAGGCTTTTCCATTTAGAACAGATTTTTTGAATTTGACATTGCTGAAAGGTGTTTGGGTATTAAGAAGCAAAGATCCCATCTCTAGAATATCTTTTAATGGTGTTTGCTGCTGATTTCTTCCTAAACTGATGAGTAAAAATAATTCCTGGCAAACACTGTAATTTGGAACCTTCCCTATTTAATCTTTTCTTCAGAATGGAAAGGGGCAGTGCATCTTGACAATGGTTTGCTTGTCTCAAACTCCTTTTCCTCCTACTGTTTAAAATTATTCTTAATTGTGATTCTTTTTCTGTTTATACTCAGTTACTTAGGCAAATATGCAAATACATGGTAGAACCCTGTCAATATTAGTCACAAAGCTGAGAAAGCAGAAAATGTAAGCATAATTTTCTTTTCTTCGATGATGTCTTGATTTATTTAGGAGAATCTGGTTATATTTACGTTGGTGTCCCTGATGATATCAGTTTGCTCTAGCCTCTACATGTGGCCACCCATAGTCACTGTGTATGTATTCAGCAGAGAAGGGAGATTATTCTTCATAGAGAACCTTCTTGTACAAAGGCTGTGTGATAAGCCCTTTCATATAGGTGACATCACTTTATTTAATCCTCGTAATAACCCTATAGTGTATTATTGTCGTGAATGATGGCAATGAGGAAAGTAAAATTCAGAGAAGTTAAGTAACTTCCAAGGACACAGAGCTAGTATGTAACAGAACTAGAAGTAGACAGTGGAAAGCAATGGCAGAACTTTAAGGAGGGAAGAGATCTGTATGTGCTGTGCCTTTCAGAGAATACCCAACCTTTACACAGTAACGGTGTTCGCCTAATTATAAAGGACTGTGCATATGCTACCTAAGGTCAAAGGAATTGTACTGATGTGAAAATGAGCCAGAGGGAAATATACATACTCTTTCATCATTTTGAAATTTTTTTCTCCAACACCTGTGGCTTCTTTGGTCATTTTTGGTAGGCTTTGCTTCGTTGGCAAACCTACAGCAAAACTATGTAGGATTGCAAAGAGATGAGGAGAGACTTATTTTCCTCTCATCTCATCAACTCCGTTTGTGAGGAGATCCTGTGGAACTCACTCTCTTGCTTAACTACTTTCACCCCGCTTGGTGAGGGAAAGAGAATCCTTCTCTCCCAGTAGCGTCATTTATTTAGTAGCTTCCCATACTCCACTTTCAGCCTGTCAGATCACTAGCTCCATCACAGCTGAGGTCAAGTGGTTCTTGGGAAGATGAGGCTGTCCTCATATTCTTCACCTGAGAAAACTATCCTTTTACCGTCATAACCCCTGTTCTCAGAATTTTTAATACCTTCTTGAGCTGGAATTACCATTTGCTCCTTAACCTTTGCCCTGTAATCTAATACTATAATGATTTTTTAATCCAGTCATTGGCACACTTTACATGGAGAGAGATGTGAAAGGCTTGCCTTATCCACCCTCTGACACTACTCAGCACTTGGGTTCACATCATTTTTGGCCACTTCTAAATCACTTCCTTTTTTGTGAAGGCATAAAAATAAGGGCAGCGAGCAAAGGATTCATCATCTTTTTGGTTCATAAAATGGCCAAACCTAGTAATATGAGCTAATATGAGTAGCTCAATCAGAAATTTCCCTTTTAAGTACTTATTTTTCCGCAGAATATACACTATGCTCTACATAAGATTAAGGCTGCCTTAAATCCAGCCTCTTTTTATATAAAGACTAATGCACAATGTTGTAAATCAACTATACTTCAATAAAATTTTTTTAAATGGTAAAGAAAAAGAATCATAACTCAATGATAAAGCTTCAGCATCGCTCACCACACTCCCCAACACAATCAAATGCAAACAGTAGTGATTATCCTCCCCCAACACCCCCTCCCCCCAAAAAAGAAGAAAGAAACAATTAGAAAAATGAAATGTTCTGTTGAATATAATCTCTTACGTGGTCAACTCAGCTATCTCAAATACATTGTTGGTCAAATCAAATTAATTTTTAAAAGAAAGCCAGTAGATTACTTAGTCCTGTTTTAGTGGACCACTTTTTTAAACATTACGTTTAGTAGTGTCTAGAGCCCAGTGGTAAATGTTTAACTGAAAATTCAGATTATAGCCACAGTAGAAATCACTGTGGACAAGTCCTGTTAGTCATACTACTCTCAATAATAGTTTCTTCATGTAAAACTATTTGATCTTTGTTCAAATTACTTTTCTTTCTAGATATAGTTTAGTTTTCTAAATTTCGAAGAATAAAGATATACTAATTCACATCGTAATTTGTACAGTGAGTAAATGGCAGAATTTATGGTTAAGAAAATACTTACAAGCTATTAAAGTTATCATCTGTCCTGATCCAGAGATTAAAGACTATTTAATAGGAAAAATACATATGGCCTTCATATTTTTTAATGTTTCATGAAATTTCATTTTTCCAGATAGGGCTGACAGGTTTGCAACAGAATCTTCCTAAAGTACGGTGACAGGTTTTTTAAATTAAGTTTTAAAGTCTGGGGAAAAAAAGAATCTTTAAAATTCTGGAGATTATTTACAAAACATTGGTTTGTCAAAAAAATGCATCTGTTTGAAATTTGAGATAAGTGGGAATTTGGAGAAAGGAATATTTCCTGTAGACACATTCTCTGGCCTTGGCATGACGTGTGTAACATTGAGTGAACTTCATTTCTAAAGATCAGAAAGTACCCAGCCTCTTAAGCACACTTAATATAGCATCTATTTCTACTGGAGAGAGAAAAGCAAATCTTTTTAGTTATTGAACTGAAATATGACTCTGAGGACGAGTCACCATTGTGGTGGGGAGATGAAGAGATCTTTATCATTCTCCTTCTCTGGACATTCTACTTTTCTCACTGATTTTTCTTTGAGTCAAAGTAAAGATTGTCACCAACATCTGCTCTATAAGTTATACCTCAAAGACCATTGTTCCTCTGTTCTCTCAGACTTAACTTCAGTTCTAGGAAGACCTTAGTAATTATGGCTGCTGAAAACAAGGAACCAGACATTTCCAGATCCTTAGATCACAACAGAACCTGTAACACAGCTTGAAGACCTGACAGCAGAGAGGTCTGCCCTGCACGCCCTTCACAGCAGGGCAGGACCAGATAAAGGAAAGGGGAAACCAGAACCCAAAGAGAGTAGAGTGTTATGGTTGGGCATTGATGAAGTGAACAATGCCACTGAGGTCAGAACCCTCAACATTTTCCACAGTTGTGTTTTAATGCTTGGAGACGATTATATAAGCCATATATGGGACATGTTTTTAATTAGGGCACATCTGTGATAAAATCTTAATTTTCTGCTTTCCCAGAATACTTACTGAGACAAACACTTCCCACAGACTTCTCAGTGGCAAAACAAAATGTGGGTTGAGCCTAGGATAAAAATTTTGATGACTTTTAGAAAAGTAATGTATAGGACATATCAATTGGCTCATTGATTAAAAAAAAAAAAAAACGACCCTCTATTCAGGGTTCTACCAGTTTTCTTAAAATAAATGTTAATTTGGAATTTTTATCCTAAACTACTAATTCTATACATTTGTCTTTTTTGTTGTTTGTTTTTCTGCAGTGATGAATCTAACCATCCGAGCATGAAGTTGTGTATATAATGGTCCACTTTTTATATTTATAGTTGAAAATTGGATTGCAGATTTTACAAGTCTGAGATATGTTTACATATAGCTGCTTCTTCCTGTTTGCAGTAGTACACATATCCATTTTTTTCTTCCCTTACATCTGAAATTGGGCAATATGTGAAACCAGTGAGAAGCCTGCAAAAAATATAGATCAGTATCTCTTTATCTCATGTGAAGATATGTATTTATATGGACATAGTGATAGAGATTGATTGTTCTTGCTATTTTCTTACTCTGGGCTTGTTAACTGCATGGACAAAAAGTGCCACGAGATAGTTTACATGAAATTGTGACCAAATATGAACTCGAAGCTATGAAAATGTACTATACTGACTGATTTTAGAGTTTATCGTCACATCCCTACTCACCTTTGCTATTCATGGCCACACCACCCATTGAAACTGACTAAAAAAGCATGATGGTGTGCCAAGCCTGCTTGCTGTGCAAACTCAGATGCTAGCATGCTGCATTATGAGTCCTTTGAGCACATCTGAACTTTTATTTCTTTTGTCATCTCAAGGGGGTTACACCGTGGCTCATTGCCAAAAAGTGACAAGGTGGCAGAGAGCATACACACACAAATGGTCTTGTATTTTGAAAGGAGTTGCGGTCCCAACTGCAGATCTTCAGCTTCCACTATTGTGGGCTCACGTGGCCTCTTTGGTTGAAATGTCCAGGGGCTGAGCTGGTTGCTGACACTAGTTTTCCTTGGGCTGCCCTTGGCAGTGAAGACGAAGAGAAAGGATTGGTTCAGCCTCCTGCGCTGTGTCTCTCATGTGACCAAGTAAGAAAGAGGTTTACAAAGGCAGGCACCCAGAATAGAGGACTTTTTTAAAAAAAATAAACTGAATTCCAGCAAGTGTTAACATGGGTGCTTATGGAAAATGACAGAAGCATACTGCACTTCTTTTGGGCAGGAGATTCTTGGAATGACAGCCCCTGTTCCTGAGGGCAAAAGGTGTGTGCATCTCACCAAAACTCGGGTTGCTGAAGATACAACACGTCCCAAGAAGGGGTTGGCCGAAATAACCTTTCCTGAGGATGTAGGAGAGCTCATCCTACAATCTCTACTGAAGCTGATGAGAGCTTCCCTTCCTTCCAAGATCCAACCCATGTTAAACGTTTTCTACAAACTTCTAGAAACAGAAAGATATTTTCCATTCTTTTTAATATTTTTTCTTTTCTCTTTTAGTCCCAGGAATATTCAGGAAAGATTGTTTTCCAGCTTTTGTCACATTTATTTTGAACAATTTTTTAAAGGAAAGTCTTCAAATCCTAGTAAGTTGGTACCAACAGTCAAGTTGACCATTTGCTAACTTCTCTCCTGTTCTGAATAATTGCAGAGAATATAACAGAAGCTCCATTTTCAGTTCAGTCATTGTAAAGCATCGAAGTTAAACAATTTTTCAGTACTTTTTGACTTTTTTTTGTATGATGAATATAACATATATAGTGATTATCAGTTAAGATAAAGTCAAGATCTGGTCACATTTGATCGTATTAACTCATTTCTATTTCTTGTAGTTCTATTTAGTTCTAAGTTGTGTCTATATTTAGATTTCTTTATCTTTTTTACATTTCTCAATGTTTGTCTTATGCACAGACCAAATCTGAGATCTCAGAAAGCTGTGAAATATAGTTGCCATAGAGTATTTTTCAACTACTTGCTCAAAAGTTACCTAACTGTATTAGACTGAGCATTTCTTTGCACAGTAAAGAGTTGATAGCATGTTTTGAAATGACTTGTTCTAAGTGGAAGGGTTACATTAGGAGAAACGTCATCAATGAGGAGTAGTCAC